>NC_088204.1:54198495-54498495 GCF_037126465.1 Ornithodoros turicata
AGTGACCCAACTACAGGCGGGGTGCAGTTTAAAGGGCCGGTGTGCCCGTTTTTAGCAATTTCGTCTAGGTCGCGCTTGGAACAGAGCAAAACTTCCTGAGCTGACTTATTACTTGGTGATATGGTTCCAGTGACCCAACTACAGGCGGGGTGCAGTTCAAAGGGCTGGTGTTCCCGTTTTTAGCAATTTCGTCTGGTCGCGCTCGGAACAGAGCAAAACTTCCTGAGCTGACTTATTACTTGGTGATATGGTTCCAGTGACCCAACTACAGGCGGGGTGCAGTTCAAAGGGCTGGTGTTCCCGTTTTTAGCAATTTCGTCTAGGTCGCGCTTGGAACAGAGCAAAACTTCCTGAGCTGACTTATTACTTGGTGATATGGTTCCAGTGACCCAACTACAGGCGGGGTGCAGTTCAAAGGGCTGGTGTTCCCGTTTTTAGCAATTTCGTCTGGTCGCGCTCGGAACAGAGCAAAACTTCCTGAGCTGACTTATTACTTGGTGATATGGTTCCAGTGACCCAACTACAGGCGGGGTGCAGTTTAAAGGGCCGGTGTGCCCGTTTTTAGCAATTTCGTCTAGGTCGCGCTGGGAACACAGCGAACCTTCCTGAGCTCACTTACTACTTGGTGATATGGTTACAGTGACCCAACTACAGGCGGGGTGCAGTTCAAAGGGCTGGTGTTCCCGTTTTTAGCAATTTCGTCTAGGTCGCGCTCGGAACAGAGCAAAACTTCCTGAGCTGACTTATTACTTGGTGATATGGTTCCAGTGACCCAACTACAGGCGGGGTGCAGTTCAAAGGGCTGGTGTTCCCGTTTTTAGCAATTTCGTCTAGGTCGCGCTCGGAACAGAGCAAAACTTCCTGAGCTGACTTATTACTTGGTAACATGGTTCCAGTGACCCAACTACAGGCGGGGTGCAGTTCAAAGGACTGGTGTTCCCGTTTTTAGCAATTTCGTCTAGGTCGCGCTCGGAACAGAGCAAAACTTCCTGAGCTGACTTATTACTTGGTAATATGGTTCCAGTGACCCAACTACAGGCGGGGTGCAGTTCAAAGGGCTGGTGTTCCCGTTTTTAGCAATTTCGTCTAGGTCGCGCTCGGAACAGAGCAAAACTTCCTGAGCTGACTTATTACTTGGTGATATGGTTCCAGTGACCCAACTACAGGCGGGGTGCAGTTCAAAGGGCTGGTGTTCCCGTTTTTAGCAATTTCGTCTAGGTCGCGCTCGGAACAGAGCAAAACTTCCTGAGCTGACTTATTACTTGGTGATATGGTTCCAGTGACCCAATTACAGGCGGGGTGCAGTTCAAAGGGCTGGTGTTCCCGTTTTTAGCAATTTCGTCTAGGTCGCGCTCGGAACAGAGCAAAACTTCCTGAGCTGACTTATTACTTGGTAACATGGTTCCAGTGACCCAACTACAGGCGGGGTGCAGTTCAAAGGACTGGTGTTCCCGTTTTTAGCAATTTCGTCTAGGTCGCGCTCGGTACAGAGCAAAACTTCCTGAGCTGACTTATTACTTGGTAATATGGTTCCAGTGACCCAACTACAGGCGGGGTGCAGTTCAAAGGGCTGGTGTTCCCGTTTTTAGCAATTTCGTCTAGGTCGCGCTCGGAACAGAGCAAAACTTCCTGAGCTGACTTATTACTTGGTGATATGGTTCCAGTGACCCAACTACAGGCGGGGTGCAGTTCAAAGGGCTGGTGTTCCCGTGTTTAGCAATTTCATCTAGGTCGCGCTCGGAACAGAGCAAAACTTCCTGAGCTGACTTATTACTTGGTAATATGCTTCCAGTGACCCAACTACAGGCGGGGTGCAGTTCAAAGGGCTGGTGTTCCCGTTTTTAGCAATTTCGTCTAGGTCGCGCTTGGAACAGAGCAAAACTTCCTGAGCTGACTTATTACTTGGTGATATGGTTCCAGTGACCCAACTACAGGCGGGGTGCAGTTCAAAGGGCTGGTGTTCCCGTTTTTAGCAATTTCGTCTAGGTCGCGCTCAGAACAGAGCAAAACTTCCTGGGCTGACTTATTACTTGGTGATATGGTTCCAGTGACCCAACTACAGGCGGGGTGCAGTTTAAAGGGCCGGTGTGCCCGTTTTTAGCAATTTCGTCTAGGTCGCGCTGGGAACACAGCGAACCTTCCTGAGCTGACTTATTACTTGGTGATATGGTTCCAGTGACCCAACTACAGGCGGGGTGCAGTTCAAAGGGCTGGTGTTCCCGTTTTTAGCAATTTCGTCTAGGTCGCTTGGAACAGAGCAAAACTTCCTGAGCTGACTTATTACTTGGTGATATGGTTCCAGTGATCCAACTACAGGCGGGGTACAGTTCAAAGGGCTGGTGTTCCCGTTTTTAGCAATTTCGTCTAGGTCGCGCTTGGAACAGAGCAAAACTTCCTGAGCTGACTTATTACTTGGTGATATGGTTTCAGTGACCCAACTACGGGCTGTATGCACTTTAAAGGGCTGGTGTGCCCGTTTTTAGCAATTTCGCCTAGGTTGCGCTGGGAGCACAGCGAAGCTTCCTGAGCTGATTTATTACTTGGTGATATGGTTCCAGGGACCCAAATACCGACAGGGTGCACTTTAAAGGGCTGGTGTGCCCGTTTTTAGCAATTTCGTCTAGGTTGCGCTGGGAGCACAGTGAAGCTTCCTGAGCTGATTTATTACTTGGTGATATGGTTCCAGTGACCCAAATACCGACAGGGTGCACTTTAATGGGCTGGTGTGCCCGTTTTTAGCAATTTCGTCTAGGTTGCGCTGGGAACACAGCAAAACTTCCTGAGCTGACTTATTACTTGGTGATATGGTTCCAGCGACTCAACTACAGGCGGGGTGCACTTTAAAGGGCTGGTGTGCCTGTTTTTGGCAATTTCCTCTAGGTCTCTCTGGGAACACAGCAAAGCTTCCTGAGCTGACTTATTACTTGGTGATATGGTTCCAGTGATCCAAAATACCGACAGGGTGCACTTTAAAGGGCTTTTGTGCCCGTTTTTAGCAATGTGGTCTACGTCTTGCTGGGAACACAGCAAAGCTTCCTGAGCTGACTTATTACTTGGTGATATGGTTCCAGTAACCCAAATACCGACAGGGCGCACTTTAAAGGGCGGGTGTGCCCGTTTTCAGCAATTTCATCTACGTCGCGCTGGGAACGCAGCGAAGCTTTCCGAGCTGACTTATTACTTGGTGATATGGTTCCAGTCACCCAAATACCGACAGGGTGCACTTTAAAGAGCTGGTGTGCCCGTTTTTAGCAATGTCGTCTAGGTTGCGCTGGGAAGACAGCGAAGCTTCCTGAGCTGACTTATTACTTGGTGATATGGTTCCAGCGACTCAACTACAGGCGGGGTGCACATTAAAGGGCTGGTGTGCCGGTTTTTAGCAATTTCGTCTACGTCGCGCTGGGAACACAGCGAAGCTTCCTGAGCTGACTTATTACTTGGTGATATGGTTCCAGTGGCGCAAATACCGACAGAGTGCACTTTAAAGGGCTGGTGTGCCCGTTTTTAGGAATTTCGTCTAGGTCGCGCTGGGAACACAGCGAAGCTTCCTGAGCTGACTTATTACTTGGTGATATGGTTCCAGTGGCGCAAATACCGACAGGGTGCACTTTAAAGGGCTGGTGTGCCCGTTTTTAGTAATTTCGCCTAGGTTGCGCTGGGAGCACAGCGAAGCTTCCTGAGCTGACTTGTTACTTGGTGATATGGTTCCAGCGACAGAAATACCGACAGGGTGCACTTTAATGGGCTGGTGTGCCCGTTTTTAGCAATTTCGTTTAGGTTGCGCTGGGAACACAGCAAAGCTTCCTGGGCTGACTTATTACTTGGTGATATGGTTCCAGCGACTCAACTACAGGCGGGGTGCACTTTAAAGGCTGGTGTGCCCGTTTTTAGCAACGTGGTCTACGTCTTGCTGGGAACACAGCAAAGCTTCCTGAGCTGACTTATTACTTGGTGATATGGTTCCAGTAACCCAAATACCGACAGGGCGCACTTTAAAGGGCGGGTGTGCCCGTTTTCAGCAATTTCGTCTAGGTCGCGCTGGGAACACAGCGAAGCTTCCTGAGCTGACTTATTACTTGGTGATATGGTTCCAGTCACCCAAATACCGACAGGGTGCACTTTAAAGAGCTGGTGTGGCCGTTTTTAGCAATTTCGTCTAGGTTGCGCTGGGAACACAGCAAAGCTCCTTGAGCTGACTTATTACTTGGTGATATGGTTCCAATGACACAACTACAGGCGGGGTGCAGCTTAAACGGCTGGTGTGCCCGTTTTTAGCAATTTCGTCTAGGTCGCACTGGTAACACAGCGAAGCTTCCTGAGCCGACTTATTACTTGGTGATATGGTTCCAGCAAACCAACTACAGGCGGGGTGCAGTTTAAAGGGCTGGCGTGCCCGTTTTTAGAAATTTCGTCTAGGTCTCGCTGGGAACACAGCAAAGCGTCCTGAGCTGACTTATTACTTGGTGATATGGTTCCAATGACACCAACTACAGGTGGGGTGCAGTTTAAACAGCTGGTGGGCCCGTTTTTAGCAATTTCGTCTAGGTTGCGCTGGGAACACAGCAAAGCTTCCTGAGCTGACTTATTACTTGGTGATATGGTTCCAGTGACCCAAAATACCGACAGGGCGCACTTTAAAGGGCTGGTGTGCCCGTTTTTAGTAATTTCGCCTAGGTTGCGCTGGGAGCACAGCGAAGCTTCCTGAGCTGACTTACTACTTGGTGATATGGTTCCAGCGACAGAAATACCGACAGGGTGCACTTTAAAGGGCTGGTGTGCCCGTTTTTAGCAATTTCGTCTAGGTTGCGCTGGGAGCACAGCGAAGCTTCCTGAGCTGACGTATTACTTGGTGATATGGTTCCAGTGACCCAAAATACCGACAGGGCGCACTTTAAAGGGCTGGTGTGCCCGTTTTTAGAAATTTCGTCTAGGTCTCGCTGGGAACACAGCAAAGCTTCCTGAGCTGACTTATTACTTGGTGATATGGTTCCAGTAACCCAAATACCGACAGGGCGCACTTTAAAGAGCTGGTGTGGCCGTTTTTAGCAATTTCGTTTAGGTTGCGCTGGGAACACAGCAAAGCTTCCTGAGCTGACTTATTACTTGGTGATATGGTTCCAGTCACCCAAATACCGACAGGGTGCACTTTAAAGGGCTGGTGTGCCCGTTTTTAGCAATTTCCTCTAGGTCTCTCTGGGAACACTGCAAAGCTTCCTGAGCTGACTTATTACTTGGTGATATGGTTCCAGCGACCCAAAATACCGACAGGGTGCACTTTAAAGGGCTGGTGTGCCCGTTTTTAGCAACGTGGTGTACGTCTTGCTGGGAACACAGCAAAGCTTCCTGAGCTGACTTATTACTTGGTGATATGGTTCCAGTAACCCAAATACCGACAGGGCGCACTTTAAAGGGCGGGTGTGCCCGTTTTCAGCAATTTCGTCTAGGTCGCGCTGGGAACACAGCAAAGCTTCCTGAGCTGACTTATTACTTGGTGATATGGTTCCAGTGACCCAACTACAGGCGGGGTGCAGCTTAAACGGCTGGTGTGCCCGTTTTTAGCAATTTCGTCTAGGTCGCACTGGTAACACAGCGAAGCTTCCTGAGCTGACTTATTACTTGGTGATATGGTTCCAATGACACCAACTACAGGTGGGGTGCAGTTTAAACGGCTGGTGGGCCCGTTTTTAGCAATTTCGTCTAGGTTGCGCTGGGAACACAGCAAAGCTTCCTGAGCTGACTTATTACTTGGTGATATGGTTCCAGTGACCCAACTACAGGCGGGGTGCAGTTTAAAGGGCTGGCGTGCCCGTTTTTAGAAATTTCGTCTAGGTCTCGCTGGGAACACAGCAAAGCGTCCTGAGCTGACTTATTACTTGGTGATATGGTTCCAATGACACCAACTACAGGTGGGGTGCAGTTTAAACGGCTGGTGGGCCCGTTTTTAGCAATTTCGTCTAGGTTGCGCTGGGAACACAGCAAAGCTTCCTGAGCTGACTTATTACTTGGTGATATGGTTCCAGTGACCCAACTACAGGCGGGGTGCAGTTTAAACGGCTGGTGTGCCCGTTTTTAGCAATTTCGTCTAGGTCGCACTGGTAACACAGCGAAGCTGCCTGAGCTGACTTATTACTTGGTGATATGGTTCCAGCAAACCAACGACCGGCGGGGTGCGGTTGAAAGGGCTGGCGTGCTCGTTTTTAGAAATTTCGTGTAGGTCGCACTGGTAACACAGCAAAGCGTCCTGAGCTGACTTATTACTTGGTGATATGGTTCCAGTGACCCAACTACAGGCGGGGTGCACTTTAAAGGGCTGGTGTGCCCGTTTTTAGCAATTTCGTCTAGGTCGCGCTGGGAACACAGTGAAGCATCCTGAGCTGACTTATTATTTGGGGATTCGGTTCCAGCGACCAAACTACTGGCAGCGTGCACTTTAAAGGGCTAGTGTGCCCGTTTTTAGCAACGTGGTCTGCGTCTTGCTGGGAACACAGCAAAGCGTCCTGAGCTGACTGATCACTTGGTGATATGGTTCCAATGACCCAACTACCGGCAGGGTGCACTTTAAAGGGATGGTGTGCCCGTTTTTAGCAATTTCGTTTGCCGGTAGCTGGATCGCTGGAATCATATCACTAGTGCCTTCATAATTTGCCCACGTCTCGTAAGCGTCATTTGACCTCATTTCTGAAAGCACACATACGGACCGCACATCCCCTCAGGCCTCACCGACTGACTGACTGAGACTGGGTGACTGAGTGACTTCACTCACACAGACCTGGCGCCCCTCAGACCTCATGAGTGCACTCACGGGAGGTCTCATGAGGGGCAAAACCTCATGAGTGCACTCACAGGGGATCTCATGAGGGTAAGGACCTTATCAGTGCTCTCACGGATGGCCTGATCGCGGGCTTGCCCTCACTCACCCTCGCCTCAAAGTCGTGAGGTGAGGGTGAGGGGTACTGATGAGTGAGTTCGCTCAACTATACGCGTGAGTTCGCTCTTGGACTGAATTACTGATGCATATGTTATGGTGGAGGATTCTTCTATCTGCTCCCCAAGACTTGCGAGCGATAACTTTCATGCGACTTAAAGACTTTATGCATTTGATGTACGCAATGATGTAAGCTTTGTATCAAATACCATCCCCAGCAATTTGTGTTCTTCCTCACCCATCATGGAAAATGTAGGGTTCGGAAGTAGTCCCTTTTTTTCTGGTAAACAGAACGCAGATAGTCTTTCCTGTCGAGAACTAGAATCCGTTCAGGTCGGCCCATTTAAAGGGACGGTCTCGTACAGCCGGGGCGATTCCGAAACTTACCCAAAGCTATATTCATGAGTGCTCTACAAACACAACCGTGAAAGTTTCATTCGGAATAACGCAGCCGTTTTCGAGGAATTTGTCGAAACACATCGTAATAGCAGACGACGGAACCTGCGCTTCCCTCTCATGTAACGTCACGTATGACGTCGACCCGCGGGTGGCTCTGGTAGTGCGCCCATTGGCTGAGCAGAAAAGAAAGCAGCTGTGTGCATTCGGCGCGGTTGCCATGGCAGTTGTAAGTAGCTAGTAGGTAGTTGACGCACGACGTAGTCATGTCTGACAGCGAATTTAGCAATTGCGACGAATCCCTGTCGCTCAGCGGTGACGAGAATGGTTTCATTGACGTCGATCGGCTGAACTAGAGGATATCGACGATCCTTACGAGGCTGACCCTTTGCCACAACAACGTGGTCAACAAGTGGAAGTTGTAGACGATATTCAACCGATTGACTTTAGGTACGTAAGACTGTTATACAGTAAATGCGCACATTGAGTCGTTTCGTGACCACTTCTAATTTGCACAATCATTACAGGTGCTTGTGTAGCCACTGCTCGCCGCAGGAGGTTGACGAATATGTGTGTTGCATGGCTGTTGATCGCGTGGTGCCTGTTGTTAACGGCGCCGGCGTTCGCTGCATCACGCAACATGTGTTGTTCCCCGACTTCTGTACACGCCGGGAACTTTTGATAGTCAACGGCGCTCCGTATCGGCGACACAGCCGTGAGCTACGGCCACTGGATCCGAACGACAACAGGTATGTCGCATCCATTTTCCATTATTGGGAACGGGAAGGCATACGGGATATGTGGATGAAACAAAGGCACAAGAGTTGCAGGGATTGTTTAACAGACCGTCACGCGACATTTGTTCTCACACACATATAAAAAAAACGTAGTATTGACTTGCATTTCAACTACTTTTGACAGGTGCATCAGATATGCAGCATACGCATGTTTCACCAATTGGATATGGGGGTACCTTGGCCCAAGGAACAGGCGTCAGATTCCAGGCTGTGTTGTGCGCACTATTCGGAACCTGTTCCCATCTGCCACGTACACAGGCTACTTCCCGTGAAAGGTAATGTATTGTTTTTGTTACACAACTTTTTATTTGCATTCAAGAATGTTATGTTCCCCGGTCCTTAGATAACATTTCAGCATTTTGGCTCTTCATCCTATGCATCACATGCGCCTGTCACCATTTAATTGGTACCGAATGGTTACAGGGATAAAAATTTGTTGCCAACACCACTGCAGGAAGAACATGGTCTTGGATGGACTTCTGAAAGATGCTGTTCTCGGTATCCACCCCAGGAAGCATTGGAAGGTTGTCAACCTGGTGGGCAGAGGCATTCCATTCATCGTCATTGTGCCAGGAGGAGATGACAGACACAAAGATCCACATAAGCTGATATACGTCGAGATCTTCACTTACCCCTCGTCTAAGGAAAAAAAGGCCCTTTTCAGGGCCATCCCACATGTCTGTAGCAAAGGCTGTGCCTCTGCATAGAACAAGCCCTTATCTTCATTACTTTGCATTCAACATTTCTAGGAGAACATGGTGGAAATTCCCACAAATAGGGAAAGCTTCAATAGAATACCAGTATGACCAATAGACAGCTTTACGCAAACACGCAATGCCATAAGATTTGAGCTACTAATTCTATTGATGAACATAGCAAATTTCCAAATCTTTGGTAGAGCCCTGGACCGGTAATCCAGAAGATGTAGGTTCGATCCCTACAGCTGGATAACCTTTTCAGTGACTTTCATCTTTCATCTTCCAAATCTTTCTCTCACACACTTTTTTTGCATTTATCTACTACACATGCATTGTTTCTTGCAGGTATCACCTATGCAATAGTGCGTAGTTTGTCAAATGAATATAGGAGCAACTTGTCTGAAGCAATCAGGTAGGAAATTTTCACGGCTTACAGTGTTAGGAACCTTTGTAGTCTGGTGTCAATATAGGTTGCTTTCCATGGTTGTACCAAGAGGGTGGGCAAGGAGGGATTATTGACCCTCCCTGGAGCTTCAATATCACTTCTGAAATTTGTTTACTTCTTATCCATATAGGGTGTCCCAGAAAACGTGTCATTGAATTATAATTAAAAAAAAATATGCCACCTAGAATCATGCGGTCAACGGCATTTGTTCTTCCTCGGTTTTGGCCAGACCTTGATGTGAGTGTCATGTATCGTAAGTTTAATTGTGTAAATATTTGCGAACTGAACTCGGAAATTTTCCAAGTAAAGGTCACTTTTTTTACCCCACCAATATGAAGAGTGTACCGAATTCACTCAAGTTCATGATAATTGACAGTGATATTCGCGAGCTATCCCATCGGAAAAAATAGCCGAACATCATGCTTTTCGTAGCACAGAACCATAACGCGAGACGACTTTTCGAGCGCAATCGCTCTGAGTCCGACGAAAGGAGGTTCCAAGTCCAGCCCACACAGTGATAGTAGAAAAAGTAACAGTTCCTGAAATTGGAAGAGGGAAAGTGCGATCCCAACGAAAGTCGGACACAATACGCCATACCTGTGTTCTCTTTCTATGTTGCAGGTGTGAGCTGGGTTTCCAATCTCCTTTCGTCAGACTGACAAAGATTTTTCTGAAAAATTTGTCGCGCGCTAGCTCCGTAGAGCATGATGTTTCGCTATTTTTTTTATGGGATAGCCCCTGAATATCCCTGTCAATTATCAATAATTTGAATAAATTAGACACGCTCTTCACATTGGTGGGGTAAAAAAGTGACCTTTACTTGGCAAATTTCAGACTTCAGTTCGCGAAAACTTACGTAATTAAACTTACGTTACACGACCTTCACATCAGGAGGTGGCAAGAACCTAGAACAACAAATGCCGTTGACCGCATGATTCTAGGTGGTGTAGTTTTTTTATTATAATTCAATGACATGTTTTCTGGGACACCCTGTATACCGATATATATTTTTCTCAGATATCATAATATGAACCTATGGTCAACCACATGTCACCAGCGTCCGTCTCCAGGAAAACAGACGGATGAGCTTTGCACACTCCCCCCAGAAGCACTTTGCTCCACTTGTAAAAAATCCTGAGTACGTCCATATTGCTTTCTTGAAAATTTGTAGAAGGACAGACATGCACATACGTCATGCAGTTGCTGTACTTTGTGATTACGGAGAGGGTTACCATTTGCCATGCTGGTCAGTGACGTAGTGAGTATGGGTGTCACTGTGACTGGTAATGCATATTTCGGTGGAAAATGTCAAACGGAGGGCACAGTGCAGCGATACAAATTATCTGAAAGTAAATGTGGAAATGATAAAATGCCCACATGACTCTGTACCACGTACACATATCACCACGCACACATACCACACCACATACACACATCACAGAGCTGGATGCGCAGAAAAAATATACAAATGGCCAATAAACAACACACTAGCCACTGGGTGGCCTCTTAGCTACACATGTTGGGACATAAAATCCCAGCTGCCACTTTATAAGGACAGTGGGAATGTTGGTAATCCACACACAGTTGAGCACAGCAACTGCATTTCTCATTAGCAAGGGTTTATAACGCAGCGCTGGGCTCTGTTGAAGACATTTGGGTGACCCTGATAAGGGCCGTTTTTTTTCTTGTCTTCTTTGAAGAGAGGTGACAAATGAGGACTTTCAAAGAAGACCGGGGCCGGCTTCAGAGTCATCACGGGGTCCCTCAAATGTTGAACCTATTTACAGAAGAGGTAACAATGTACTCCGCATTGCAGACAGAGCTGTAAACTTAGTAAAATGCTGAGTAGATACACGAGTATAATCATCTGCAGTATAAATACCTGGCTCTGTGTTGCTTAACAGCATCGGCAAGGGTGGGCTTCTCACCATACGTTGTTGAGCGGGCCGGCTGAGCCTTGAACACTAGTGCCTTTTTTGCCGATTCAATGGTTGGGTACTGTTGCATGCGGCTCAAAACTGCATTAGTTAGTGTCACTGTGTAGTCTGCACAAAAGGAGAAAAATCCGTAATTATATAATTCCAAGGACACAGTTATTACATGTTTTGCTAAGTCACAATGTTTCTCATTGCATGCCTAATGTTTGTATAGCTTACTGTGTGTGGCATTTTCTTTCAGTGGGACGGCAAGCCACGTCTTTTTCACCTTGGATGGTTTCAGGCGGTACTGCTTTGCACCATCTTCCACCAGCTGGACGCGGTCTGCATTTTCGTTATAATGCAAGATTGCTAGTTGTGTTCTGACAAGAAACAATGCATATTGCTTGTGATTTCACCTTGCTAGCTTCTTCCTCTATAACATCAGAACCTTCAAGTGCTATTATTACCTCGCACGCATTCCAGCATCTGAGAAGCCATGTGTTTTTGGCAGAAAATGAAGGGGAACGCTATGAAATGCTTCCAGGCCAAATGTCTGATTTGTAGATGACAGCATCGGAATGTCTTCAGAAGTGTAGGAGCCATCAGTATATCATGCACGCGCATGTAGGTCTCACTTTCTGGAATTATATGTCATGAAGTTTTACTACACATCATTCTTTATAGATTTTCAATTGCTCACCTTCCTTCAGCCATTCCCTTGGTGGGGACACTGGCCCGTGGTAGCAGACAGGGTACCGAGGGTCTTCGTGTTGATGGACGTCAACGATATGGTTCATCAAGGACACCCATTTAGCCCGGCACAGTTCACCATCATCCCCACTGGTTTTGGGGCACCAGTAGGCATGCCGAACTATACTCTCGATCCACAGCTGCACCACCTGATGCTTTGCTGCGCGACCGAGAGCAAGAAGTTTCTTCTTGATACCTGTTGTAAGCACACATGTAAAATTTTTCTGTAAGCTTCATTTTCACTGTGATTTCATCTTTGACAACATGCCACACATCAAATCGATGCTGAATGTGGGGGCACAAGTCTCTCATCATGGCTTTGATGCCTGTGTGCCGATCCGTGACAAGCATGTCTACTACCATGTCATGCCCCTCGAGAAATGCAAGACACCTTTGTAGCCCATGCTTCTCCATGGCGTTGCTGCTTGTCACCTCTGTGACCTAGTAGTTAGAAAGAAATCCAGTGAATTCATCAATGTATACTGCTAAAAATCTGTGAGGTATTAAAGCGTTTACAGGGCCGACTGCCACGTGGATTGGTCCTCAGTCTGCTGCTTTATAGGTGCATGTGACATAATGTGATAGCCAGGCTGTGTTTGCAGGTTTAAATTTTGTAAAGTCAGAAAGAATCAATAAAAATATAACAGCATTTCAAAAAGAGTTCTACCAGGAATTTGCTACCACTGATGGCCCCATAAAGTTTCTGCATTGAAATGTACTTGGCATAGCACGCAAAGATACACGTTTTTACCTTGACTAACTCGAAGTGTACAATGCGATTGGCAGTGTTCTCCAGTAATGTATACGTGCCATAGAGAGCCGTGTGACCCGGAGAATCACATCTCCCATCACCAGCAAGTGTTAAAGGCACTGGGCGCAGCTCCTCCAGCAGTTGTTGCTGCTTCGTCTCGTATACCTGTAAATGAACAGCGCTTATATTAATGTATGCTGTATGCACTGCATATGATTTTGCACTCTGTGACTTTGCACTTGTAGTAAGACATATTGCATGAGAGGACTGACTCATGTCATTTATAAGTCACACAGTCAGCTTATCCTAAATATCAGAGATACTCACATTGTTTACTGCAGGAAACAAATAACATTGCTGCGTTTTGTAGAACTGGGACCTCCTGAGTGCTGGGACTCCCATAATTTTCAGCATCCGGAGGGCTTTGGCAATGTTTGTACCAGAGAAAAGTATCCCGCAGCACAGCAAAACATTCCCCAGTGGCCTATTGCCCACCCATGGCTGGCTGTACCACAGCCTTTCTTTTTGGCAACCGCAAGTCATCTTTGCTCTTACACAGGTGCCCTTGAGAGTGATATCAGCTTCAACATCATCTCGCTGGCATGAAGGACACACTGATAGCAGCTCTCTTAAACAAGATTCCGCTACGATAAACAGCCTCTCATCTGCAGCACACCTAAAAGATATATAAAACATGAGTTTCAAAATTCAAAATGCTTCATTGTGGCACAATACACTGTATTATTGACAGAGAGTGGGCAATTGCTCACCAATCCATGCTGAGACCGGACATTTGCTCACTCGTTCTATTTTTCACCTTTTACGCTGTGTGACACAGTGAATGATAATCAGCGTTGTATTTTTAAAATCACAATTCTATTTTTCGAACCTCTTAGAAACCGTGTCGGCATCTGTGTGGTAATTATTTTACAAGAAACAAGGAAATAAGGGAAGGGAGTTGCCTCAGGACAGAAGCCGCCGATATTTCGAACAGAGACTGTTCTTCTTCTGGGCACCGTCCTCATCATTGGCATGGTATTTAAAGGGTTAGGTGTGACGTGTTTAAAGGTTCATGCGAATTGTGGGTCAACAGCCCGGAGGGAAGAAAGGGTCCGTACGGGTATATACGGCCGGAGTGAATGGCCGCTTTGTTAGAGTGTGCAGGGGATTATGTGAACCAAGTCATCTAGGCTCCTGACCGGTTACAGAAAAATGGGGGTTCACGAACACGTGGACAAAATGGGACAATAGGTAAGAATTGGCAATCATAGCGAAAGATAAGGAGGTTAGTGGTTACGTGGGGAAAATTCCAGAACGAGCAAAGGTTTTTTTTTTTTTTTTTCAATATTTGTAATACAAAGTTGTGGCATGCAGTTGTAGTGCTACTGAAGACTAACGAGACCAGACAAGAGACGAGGCGACGGTGGGGGAAGAGTAGTTGGAGTAGTGAGCGGACAGCTTGCCGTGGAGGGTGAGTCGTAGAGTAGCTCCACGGAGAAGGAGGGCGGCAACGGTGGTACAGCGTCGACGTATGCCGGCTTAAGCCGTTCTAAGGCAACAGTGTCCTCGCGGCCGTTCAGCTGAATGGTGTAAAAGTTGGGTGAACGGCGCAGCACGAGGTGAGGGCCTGTGTAGGGCGGTTGCAGGGGCTTCCGTACAGCGTCACAGCGCACAAAGACGTGTGTGCAGGAGGCGAGGTCGGGATGCTGGAAGGCCGAGGACACACGCGAGGGCCGAGATGTTGCTGGACGAAGGGCGGCCATAGTACGGCGGAGCCGCGAAACGTAGTCAGCTGGTGAGAGAGCAGTGCTGCCTGGCAACGGGCAAATGAGATCTCCGGGGAGGCGTAGGGACGTGCCGTATACCATCTCGGCGACGGAGCAGCCGATGTCAGGTTTGAAGGTGGAACGGATCCCCAGGAGCGCGAGCGGTATGACTTCTGGCCAGGGTGTTTCGGGAGCAGCCCGGAGGGCAACCTTGAGCTGTCGGTGGAAGCGCTCCACGAGGCCGTTTGACGCCGGGTGGTAGGCAGTCGTTCGAATCCGCTTGCAGCCCATAGTGTTGACGAGTCTAGAGAAGAGGACGGACTCGAACTGGGGACCTCGGTCTGACGTGATGATAGACGGTACACCGAAGCGCGACACCCAGGTGTTCAAGAGGGCGGCTGCAACTGTGGATGCAGTGGCGTCGGGTACCGGTAGTGGGGTCGGGTACAGCCTCGGGCCAACGGGTGAAGCGGTCAATGATGGTGAAGATGTAACGATGGCCGGATGATATTGGGAGTGGTCCCACCAAGTCGATGTGGATGTGAGCGAAGCGGCTGTCTGGCGCGGGAAACTGAGAAGGATGGAGGCGAGTGTGCCTGTGAACCTTAGTCCGCTGACACGGAATGCAGGCTTGAACCCAGCGCTTGATGTCCTTGTGCATGAAGGGCCAGACGTAGCGCCGAGAAATGAGTTCTTGAGTTGCGCGTATGCCAGGATGGGACAATGAATGATAGGTCGAGAAGACTTCTCGTCGAAGTGCCGCCGGAACAAATGGGCGGGGTCGACCTTGTGACGTGTCGCACGCGACAGGCTGTGTAGCGCCTGGCAGGTCGACATCGTCTATGGTTAAGGAAGACGAAGGGTCACTTCTGAAAGATGAGAGTTCTTGATCGGATGATTGGGCCTGGGCCAGTGCGTCGAGGAGCGAAGACTGACAGGTTGTCCCAATGAAGTTGACGCGACTGAGAGCGTCCGCCACCACATTATCTGCACCACTGATGTGCTGAACATCTGTGGTAAACTCCGAGATGAATGCGAGGTGGCGGGTCTCACGAGGGGTGTAGCTTGTGCTGCATGAAGAAAATGCGTAGACGAGGGGCTTATGATCGGTGAATACAGTGAATTGTCGGCCCTCCAAGAAATGGCGAAAGTGCTTGACGGTGAGATATATGGCCAGGAGCTCGCGACCGAAGGCACTGTAGCGAGTCTCCTGGGGCTTCATCTTGCGTGAAAAGAATGCTAGAGGGCGCCAAGCGCCAGAGATACGTTGTTGGAGGACGGCGCCGACAGCTGTGCTGGATGCATCGACCATGATGGACGTTGGGGCGTCGTGTTGAGGATGGAATAGAAGGGACGACGAAGCGATTGCCTGTTTGATTGCCTGGAAGGCAGCTGCCGCTTCAGGGTCCAAACCAGCACAGAGTGTTTCGAGCGCTTGGTGCAGAGCAGAGCCTCGAGGGGACTCAGTTTGGCTGCGCATGATGGCACAAAGCGCCTATAAAAATTCACCAGCCCCAAGAATTGTCGTAGTTTGGTCACGGAAACGGGCTGCGGGAAGTCTTGAATGGCAGCGACTCGGGATGGTAAAGGCATGATGCCCTGGCTGTTGACATGGTGGCCGAGTTCTCCGACTCCGAATTCGCTCTTAGCGGCGTTGATAATGATGCCGCTCTGTTGGGGAGCGGCTTGCGACGAGGAGGTCATCCATGTACGCGTAGACAAATGGTAATCCGCGAATGATGTTGTCGATGAACCTCTGAAAAGTCTGGGCAGCGTTCCGCAAGCCAAAGGGCATTCGAAGGAACTCAAACAGGCCAAATGGGGTCGTAATGGCGGTTTTTGGTATATCCTCCTCTGCCATAGGAATCTGATGGTAAGCGCGGACGAGATCTATTTTCGAGAACGTGGTGGCGCCTTCCAGATGAGCTGAGAAGTCCAAGATGTGCGGGATGGGATAGCGGTCGGGGATGGTTGCTTTGTTCAATGCGCAATAATCGCCGCACGGGCGCCAGTCCCCGGTCTTCTTTGGCACCATGTGCAGCGGCGAAGCCCACGTACTGGATGATGGCCTGATGATACCAAGTTCAAGCATGTGGTCAAATTCTGCCTTTGCCACGCGGAACTTTTCGGGTGCGAGGCGCCGCGGGCGGAAGTGAACTGGTGGGCCACGGGTGGAAACGTGGTGAACAACGTCGTGTTGTACGGGTTTCGTCCAGTCGGGTGGTTGAGTCAACGCAGGGAAGTCCTTCAGTATAGAGGCGAAGGGGACGTCCGGCGCAGTGCAAGATAGTACGCGGGATGGTGGTGCAGGGAGGTTAAGGCCGCAGACTGACAGGGACGTTGAGCGATCAATGAGGCGCCTGCCGTTGACGTCAACGAGCAGCTTGAAACTGTTGAGAAAATCTGCTCCGAGAATTGCTTGGGTGACGTCGGCGACAAGAAAAAGCCACTTAAAATCTCTTCGGAGCCCGATGTTGAGGGTTAGAGACCGTTGGCCGTAAACGGGTATGGTAGAGGCGTTGGCGGCTCTTAGGCTGAAGCACTGCTGTCGGGGTCGGCGTGAAAATTTGTCGGCGGGTATGACGCTTACTTCCGCGCCCGTATCAACGAGGAAGCGCATCCCGGTGGTACGGTCAACGATGTGGAAAAGGCGGCTGCTGGTGGACTCGGGCGCGCTTGTCGTGGAAAGGGTTTTCGGCTGTCGCGACCACGAGCAAGGTAGGAGGCAGCGTCGTGCATCGGCGCCGAAACGGTGGTGGTAGTGACAAAGTCTGCTGGAGGTTCGGGAGCAGGAACGCGCAGGGACCGATGGGGAGTCTGCGCGATGGTCAGCGCGGCAGGAAGTTGATGATCTTGGTCGGCATAAAAGGTTTGCGACCAGCTGGGTAAGGTGACGAACCTGCTGAGACAAGGCGTGGGCGGAGCTTTCGAAGCTGACCTGGGACAGAGGCGGAGCGGGCAGTTCCGAGAAGCCGGAGGAATTGACGACTGCCATGTCCAGGTCCGTCAGGTATTGTCCAAGGTATTGTTCGGGTCACCACTGTAGTGCTACTGAAGACTAACGAGACCAGACAACAACATGGCGGTGGAATTGCCAGGTCAGAGCGAGAGCTCGGGCTGAGCGAGGCAAGGCTATTTATTATTCGCGCCTTGATGTGATGGCGCTGGCAATGCCGCCACACAGTAAAGAAAGCAGAAGGCAGTGGCCATGCAGAACATAACTGATGATAATGGAGATAGAAGGGAAAAGCATATTTTATTTGTGAAGTGTTTCCAGGGTGCCTTGTGATTTGTTGATACCGGACGGGTGAAGAGCGTTGAACTTGTATATGAGATAAGACACCCTATCACGTCTGTCACGTGTGGATCTAAACCCGGTTTCTAGAATATATAGTTTAATGTTGTCAAAATTGTGGCCAGGAACATTAAAGTGTTCGGCGACTGCTTTGGGGAGTTTGTTGGACGTGTCGGTTCTGTGTCCGGTAGGGCGGTTGTTCATTTGTGGGCCGGTTTCACCAATGTATTGCATAGAGCAGTCGCCGCATTCAATGCAGTATATGACATTGGAGCTTGTGCATGTGAATGCGTGGTTAACGGCGTGGGTGTAATTGCTCGCAGTGCTTTTGATGGAGTTAGCGTGTTGAACGTGCTTGCATGTTTTGCAGCGCGGGAGGTTGCAGGGTCGTGTTCCCGTGTACGGGGCGCTCGTTTCGCTGATTTTGGCGTTGACCAAGGAGTCTGCTAGGTTTTTTGCGCGTCGGTATGTCACCTGTATGGGATGGGTGAATATATTGCTAAGTCGGTCACTGCTTTGGAGGAGGGGCTCGTGCTTCTGTAGAATGGCTTTGATGTTTGGAAGTGCGTGGTTCTGGAAAACCGAAAAAATCCTGACGCGTGCCAAATAAGCTTCATCACAAGATATTCTAACGCACTTCCAAACATCAAAGCCATTCTACAGAAGCACGAGCCCCTCCTCCAAAGCAGTGACCGACTTAGCAATATCTTCACCCATCCCATACAGGTGACATACCGAAGCGCAAAAAACCTAGCAGACTCCTTGGTCAACGCCAAAATCAGCGAAACGAGCGCCCCGTACACGGGAACACGACCGTGCAACCTCCCGCGCTGCAAAACATGCAAGCACGTTCTACACGCTAGCTCCATCAAAAGCACTGCGAGCAATTACACCCACGCCGTTAACCACGCATTCACATGCACAAGCTCCAATGTCATATATTGCATTGAATGCGGCGACTGCTCTATGCAATACATTGGTGAAACCAGCCAACAAATGAACAACCGCCTTACCGGACACAGAACGGACACGTCCAACAAACTCCCCAAAGCAGTCGCCGAATACTTTAATGTTCCTTGTCACAATTTTGACAACATTAAACTATATATTCTAGAAACCGGGTTTAGATCCACACGTGACAGACGTGATAGGGAGTCTTATCTCATATACAAGTTCAACGCTCTTCACCCGTCCGGTATCAACAAATCACAAGGCACCCTGGAAACACTTCACAAATAAAATATGTTTTTCCCTTCTATCTCCATTATCATCAGTTATGTTCTGCATGGCCACTGCCTTCTGCTTTCTTTACTGCATGCCACAACTTTGTATTACAAATATTAAAAATTAAAAAAAAACTTTGCTCGTTCTGGAATTTTCCCCACGTAACCACTAACCTCCTTATCTTTCGCTATGATTGCCAATTCTTCCCTATTGTCCCATTTTGTCCACGTGTTCGTGAACCCCCATTTTTCTGTAACCGGTCAGGAGCCTAGATGACTTGGTTCACATAATCCCCTGCACACTCTAACAAAGCGGCCATTCACTCCGGCCGTATATACCCGTACGGACCCTTTCTTCCCTCCGGGCTGTTGACCCACAATTCGCATGAACCTTTAAACACGTCACACCTAACCCTTTAAATACCATGCCAATGATGAGGACGGTGCCCAGAAGAAGAACAGTCTCTGTTCGAAATATCGGCGGCTTCTGTCCTGAGGCAACTCCCTTCCCTTATTTCCTTGTTTCTTGTAAAATAATTACCACACAGATGCCGACACGGTTTCTAAGAGGTTCGAAAAACCTCGAAAAACATTGTGATTTTAAAAATACAACGCTGATTATCATTCACTGTGTCACACAGCGTAAAAGGTGAAAAATAGAACGAGTGAGCAAATGTCCGGTCTCAGCATGGATTGGTGAGCAATTGCCCACTCTCTGTCAATAATACAGTGTATTGTGCCACAATGAAGCATTTTGAATTTTGAAACTCATGTTTTATATATCTTTTAGGTGTGCTGCAGATGAGAGGCTGTTTATCGTAGCGGAATCTTGTTTAAGAGAGCTGCTATCAGTGTGTCCTTCATGCCGCTTCGTAGCTATTAAAGGTATGTTTTGAAAGTAAATGAACAACAGATATGTGCCCTTAATAATGGTACACCCATGCTCCGCCTTTATCAACATACCCTACTGCCACGTGAGTCCTACGATGCTTCTGTGTTTGTGCGCATGTATGAAGTATTTATACTAATAAGAGGCTGTTGTCATGGGTGCGGTTGCAAACATGACCCACAAATTTGATGTTTCCCAGCAGTCATCTCCCACCCCACCCCGATGCATAACGAAGTATACTTGTGAAATATACTTTTTCTATTCCACTTGCACGAACCACCAAACACGACACATATAACTTGCAAAAACAACAAGCACGTCAGAAACCGTGGTGAGTATTTATCTTTCAGTCAGTGGACAATTGTCCGGTGAGCAGATGTCCTGGATCCATTATTGACCTCTGATGAGATACAATCAACACAATGAAATGTCTCACACTTACGTTTTACGAGTATGGGATGTATGCTGCAACCTGAACGGCTCCTCGTTCTCAAACCTGAAAGCATCAGTAGATTATTTGCATTCATAATTTGCGAGCAAATCGACAAATAAACTGCACTAATTTTAGTCATGTAAGCTTACTCGTCAGAGTCTGTGCTTTCTGAGACACTGGAGAGCTGAAATGTTGTGTCATGCGGATCACGTGGGCTGCAGAAAGAAAAAAAGAAACATTTCATGGAAACTGCGTTCAACAAGCAAAGCAACAGGATTGTTCAAAGATTACTTTGCCCAGTATGTTATATGAGGTCCCTTCGGTTAATACGTATTTTGACGTAAATAATATCCACGCGCAGTTTTCTGTCCAATTTTTTTCCCCCGTTTAGAGTGCATACTGTTTGTCTGTACTAAGCTACGTACTATTCAGACTCAACAGTTATGTTGAGCTCCTTTGGTATCGGGGTGGAGCTCCTTAGCAACGGTTGGCTGGTGTCGAGAGGCAAGGCAGGAACCTGTGAGCTTGACATGTTCGGTGGTGTTATCTCAAAGTGGCTGCCCATGCCGCTGTCGCCACACTCGGGCATGCAACTGCTGCTGCTTGCTGAAACCAATGACACCTTACTGGCAGGATTTACAGAAGCCTGTGAAGACACTCTAGGACGGTGCAGATTAGTCTGTGTTCCTAAAAGGCATGTGCGGTTTGTAATATCCACAAACAAAACTAGATGAAGAAACCACATAATACAGAATTTAGGAACATAGATGTGCATACCAAGAGTGCAAGTTGGAACAGCTGTCTGTGTGGCCTTGTCGGTAGCTCCTGCGCCTTTGTCTGGGTTGTATAGCACAAGTGTATACTTGAACCCGTATTGGCTTACAGTTTGGTAGGGTATCAGGGGTTGTAAGGGCAACCCGTCAAGCACCAGCACGTTGACTGTAAAAGACGTGGAAATCAAGAGCTATGCTATAGGGAGCTTTCACCTACGTCACTATGTGACGTGACATTCTCGTAAGCTTTTCCCACTGATGGTCACTTTTCGTGCTAGCGGCGTTGATGATGAGCTGTGCTATTTTTCGATGCGACAACCATAGATTTCGTAAAAGAAAAATGTGAGAACGAGAATGACGAAGCGTCTTTGGGATAAAAGAAGGGTACGGACGCGTCCGCATTTCAAAACACCATTGAAGGCTTCGTTTTCGAGCAGATGTTAGCATCCTATAGTTAGCCACCACATAATTACACCCTGTATTTTCTATATTTGATGTGCAATGTGTTCATAGCAGTGATGTATTGACATGGTGGGAGAAGTCACAAAGTGATAAAGTAGAAAATAAATCAGACAACATAAAAAGGAAAAAAAAAATAAAATGTGGTATTTATGGTAGTGTTAAACTAATTTCTCAAAGTGAGTTTAATCATTGTTGCAGTTGAAGCTGTCTTTGTCACGGCATGTTAATGAACTAGATATAATATTCTACATAGATGTTCGCATCAATGAGCGGGAAAAGGTAAGCAGATATGTGACTGAGTTGCTATACATGTCTGCTGGTGACGTACCGTCATCAGATATTGACTCTGGCACAGGAAGGAAAGTCCCTCTGCTCTCGCATCTTGCTCCCTCTGAATTGTCTGTCACTAAAAGGGTAAAAAACGATCAAGTGAGATGAAAGATACAGCTGTTGCAAGATATGTGCAATAAGTAAAACGCAAAATAATAAAATCCAGTCCTCGTTTTGTGACAATAGAATGCAGCCAAAATGCAAGGATATGTATATTAGCGTGTGAACCGTAATATTTCGATCTTGCGCGTTGTGCCAAGTGAAACAGCTGTTGTTGCCATCCCGCCAGCATACTATTCAACCAGGGACGGAGTCTGGGGGAGGGGATCTGGATGTCGTGACCCCCCACACACACTCAATTTCAGTCGTTACACAGAGTTTCAGTTGACCCTGGTAGTGGAATAGCATGCTGTCCAGGGCAGCCCCCCTCCACCCTCAGAAAAAAAATATCCTGGATCAACAGCAGTCAAACGTTGGTTATTTTTCGCATGTGCGACGTCAAGACATAGCATGGAACTCACGATGTTCGGCTGGTTCGGCGATACACGATTCCGTTTGGGACAGCACCTGGCAGGCCTGGAAAGGCGATGTACGCAACAATTACGACATGCGGTTGGTTCAGTACTCATTCGCGGTGCGCCCGCGGCACACGGTTCGGGGTTTCGCGGGCTCATATAAAATATACTGACCTCAGAATTATGCACATCAGATTCCTTACTGATGTTAAGACCGTTGTCGCCAAAAGTTGCTCCGAAGATCGTGGGGACGGCTCCTACATCGAGCCGCATCTTCTTTGGCGCCATCCCGAACCGCGCTTGCAGAAGATCCCTGACCATATATGCGTCATCAGCGAAATGTGCGGAACACACTCGTTTCACATTCAGGACTTTCGTTGAAGACGCTTCGAGTGTGTGATTCTCGATGGTTGCTTCCCATTTACGCTTCGTCGCTTCGTCTTCGGGGTATAAAAACTCAGATTGCCATTGACAACAGACCCAGGCACGCTACAATAGATTCCACCATTCGGCATGTTAGGTGTAACGATGAGAAATTCACGAAACACAGAACGATAATGTACTAGGCAAGCTCAAGGCGCCAAGTGATTTTATTTAGGTGGAGTCATCCCAGCTTCCCTTTGCTCTCGAAATGAGGACGCAAAGGTGGATTGACACCGTTTCTCTAAACCAGCAAGTAGGCCGCTTCTTACAATATGCGTCTTTCTCTTGGCAACTGAAAGAAAATGTACGAGGGTTCCACGATCTCCAGACACTTCTTAAAGTCGTCTGCTAGCGCGCGCGAAAGCAGGGAAAGCAAGGGATTGCAGTGGTTATCGAGTTCATTTTCACAATGAACAACGTCACACTGCTCGTGTTGTGAGTGTATTTGTAGCACGACGCAATTTCACGATGACAGGAAAGTGGTCACTTCCTCGTGGATTCTGTTCAATTGCACAGTCTAAACAGCTAAACAGGGAGGGACTGCACAGCGAGGTATCTAGGCAAAGCTTTGTGTCGCTGCATTGACGTAAGTAGCTTGTCCCGTATTGAGCAAGCAAATTGACCTTGACTTCAGAACCCTTTCCAGCATTTTCCCTCTGATGTTTACGCAAATCGCTTTTTTTATCGCAAAGAATAAGAGAAGGTTGAGCCAGCTGGTCCCAAAGATGATCAAACTCTCTCTGGTAGATTACTACTGAAGGGGGCAGGTAGAATGAACACATTGTAATGACCCTGTCGAGGCATATTTGTACAGCTACAGCCTCAAAGTCTGCAACAAGTGGAACGGAATTGGAAAGAATGGACTGCGGAGTATTCAGAGCCACACTTCCAGATGAACGTGAGGTGTCTGTACGATCCTTTCTGAAAACATAATATCTTCGAAACGGGTTTATACTTTGTTCGTTCAGGTACGTCTCTTGCACGCAGAAACAAAGTTTTGTATACAAAACTTCAGAGTTCAGGAAAAAGGGCACCGAAGTATACTTCGGTGCCCTTTTTCTTGAACTCTGCTTGCGCCTTTCCATCTTCCCTATTGAAAAATCCTACAAGCTTTCTTACAAGATTAGAGTTTGCTCTTAGGAATTCTCACAGAGGATGTGGATTCCTACAGACATTCTTTCAGAGAACATATTTTCTCACAGAAAATCCTTTAAATGAACTTCTGATGGTGAATTTCAAGGATGTTTTTTTGTGAGAAGAGGTGCAGAGCTCTGTGAGACCTCTCACGGCTTCTAAGATCTGTAACAGAACTCTTTCTCATAGAATTTCTCACAGCAACCCCATCTGAATCATGTGACAGACTGGCGCCGTGTTTCTCTCTGTACTAATACTCTCTACTGTGTTTCACTCTCTCGGACTGGCGCCGTGCCTCAACGAAAGATGATGTAGTAGACCGTGGCGTTCGTGGTGTTGGTGGTTTGACCATTTGGCGCCGCCATTCAAACACATGTAGTGAACGGTGCAGGAGTCTGCTGCGAATACTCAATATGCGTCCACGTAAACTACATCGAAGATGGCATGCATGCGATACTTCACGCGAGTTTATCACGGAATCTGAGACAACGACATAGGAAGGCCTCAACAAGAACATTAAACTGGCGTTTTGGTATGCTGAGGACGGCACCGTGGCTGGAACAGGGCAGAAGTAGAAATGCGTGGAGGTAAGCTCAGTTATCTCATTCAATGTGGTTACTGCTCCTCAGGAGTACGCATTTCTAGAGGGCATTGCATTTGTGTAATTGAGTACAAGCGTCTTGTAGGTTTACAGCTTTATCTACTTTTGTGCAGAAACCGAGAGCGACCTTATTACGAGTGGAAGAAAATATACCCATACCTCGTGTTTTGAAGTGCAAAAATTTATTTCAGTAAACCAGTTCCTCCCATTGTTGCGACTGGCCGCCGAATCCGTCCATGCATCGCGTCAACTGTAGCCAGTTTCATGTTACTGTTTGCGTGAGGTGTTCGGTCCAACGTCCAAAATTTTAAAATGATTGAGGTATATAAACTAACGGTAAGGGTACGCTGATATCGGAAGTACTGTACTAAAGCTTCCAAAATTGTGTATTTAGAATATTGTTGATCTCCCGGTGAAGAAAATTATATATTCCCCAGCAAACCATCAAATGTCGTATTTGTTTGCTAGTTGTAGTATCCTCCACGCCTCTTCATTTTTTGGTAGGAGTGGGAGATGAGGAAAGTACGACAAACACTTACGAATTATACAGAATGACATTTCTTGTCTTGCAATTTATGTGCTGTGCATGGAATTCATGCTGTATTTGTTTAGGTCTTGCTCGGTTGTGTATTTGTATTGCATCTTTTTTACAACTTTCTTGCTCTGCAAGTCAAATTATGCTTTATGCTCTTAGACAATCGCGTTTGTATGGTGACCCAAAATGCATGACTACTATGCATCTTTATTTGTAGACGATTTTGTTTCTGTTTTTACGGACTTAAGACATTCTGCATGCTGAACATTCTGTACCAAACGTAAGACCGTATAAACACCATGTAGATGTGTTTACGGTCTTACGTTTGGAACAGAAGGTGCAGACTACGGAAGGTGCATAAAGCAGAATGTGTTAGGTCCATAAAAAGAGCATGAAAATTAAAGCAGCGTTCGTTATCCTCATATTGGAATTCTATATGTCTCGCAATAATGATCTCTACACAGCGATATGCCGTATCATAGCTAAAACAGCTTATCCCGCACAGTAGTCACCATTACCTGCGAGTATAAATTAATACTCCGACTGAACTGAGCGTGTGTATCACAATTGGGGTTTTCTGGCCTAGATTATGATTTTTATTGCACCATATGCCTGTATTCTAAAATGTGTCCTCCTTCATCCAATTTACGCACACACATGCTTTGCCTGCTTTTCCAAACAAGAGCATATGTAGCATCGTAATGTCACAATTGACATTATGACGTTCTTACTTTCTTTTCTTTTTTCTTTCAGATGCATATAAACGATATCTTAATGAGAGGCCCTCAGATTCACCGAAGGCTACAAGGCTGAGTTCTTTTGTTCTGCACATGCGATTTTTTTACGATTTAAATAAAGAGTGAACAGATTACACAGATTGTCACTTGGTGTAGAACATCATTTCTTTACTGTCTCCTGCAAATCTTATAAGAACATTTGGACAGAGTCTTGTGAGAACCAAGCTATAAGAATATCTATGAGATCTCATAGAGATCCGATGAGAAATTCTATGAGAAAACCTGTAAGAATTTGGGCAATAATCCCATAGAATTTCTCTTAGGATTCTGTGAGATGTTTCTTGTGAGAATTCCTGTAGGATTTTTCAATCGGGGTACTGGATGTTTTCCTCTGCCTTGATTCTGAGGATTTCTTTCGCACCTTTCCATCAGGGTCATGACCTGGAGTAGACAGGATGGTCATCCTTACAATTTGTACACCGCACTTCATTTCGGCAGGAATCTGCTGGGTGGTCTGTACCAGAGCATTTGGGACATGTTTCCTGTCCACGGCAGACCTGAGACTCGTGCACGAAGCGTTGACACTTGAAACAACGCCGCGGGTTAGGGACATAAGGTCGCACGTGGCAGTTGACGTAACCAGCCTTAATGGTTGCAAGAAGCTTGTGTAGTTCAAAGTACAGAACAATGTGCTTAGTTGCTATTTCCTTACCGTCCCGACGCATCACTATTCGCTTTGCTGCCACGACACCCTCTTCCCTCAGGCCTTCCTCAGTCTCAGAGTCGGTGCATTCGTGAAGCTCACTTTCCGAGATCGCGCCCCTGACAATGTTAAGGTTTCTATGTTTTGCAATGGACACCAGTATACCAATTTTCTTGGCAGCTTGGAGGGCCGAGCTTTGCTCCCTTGTCTGGACATCGATTTGAAGGTCCCCAGATCACAGTTTCTTTGCAGTGTAGGTCTTTCCCATCTATTTCTCTATTTCCCTGGCAATGACAAAGGTGACATCTTAGTGAATGGCTTTGTCTCGTCTTCAGCATGGAGTACCAGGAATTTTGGAAACCATGGTTCTGGAGACTGGCTGAATGAGCTCACTGGTGCTTCGGTGCAGCGACGCTTATGGCGCTGATCATGTTTTTATGAGCGGGAAGAATCGATACAAAGAAAGAAGTGTGTGTCGCCAGCCATCGAGCCCAACGAGGGAACGTGTCTGACACGCTAACAGTTGCAACCGCACTATACCCAAGTGCAGCTTCTGGAGAGTGAAATACTGCTCAAGGTTGGCCTTAGCCGCCAAAGAAGGTGAAACGGAAAAGTAGAGAAAGAGAAAGCAATGAAAAGGGAGATGGCGACTACCTGGGCAGTCCTGGACGGACCTTCTAGGAGCACTCGTCTATGGGAACCAGGGGCCAAGGCAGTGTGTTATCTTCCTGGAGGGGCCTCGAAGCGTCCTAAACAACATCCGGGTCCACTCAACTGTCAGGATCCCCCTTTCCCCAGACACGGGAAAGCCACGCACAGCTGTACGTGGGGTCTACGACTCCCACGGTGACCCAACCGCAGTGTGGGAACGGGCTACTGCGACAGGCACCGCCTGCCGGGCGATGGGGGCGCCAAGCTTCCGACGCCGGGCAGACATATTCAGTGATCGCTAATGAACACACCGCGAGTATCGCTCATTTCTCCGGCACTTCAAAATCGGCATATCTGACCTTTAAGTAACACATGGCGCCAAGGAGTACATTACAAAATGATTTAAATGATTAAAAAATTAAGAGGTACACACGCCCTCACATGCGGTACGCATAGCGCGGAGCAATTTAGGCCTACTCGTTGGGGCGGTTCTCCTCCTCTACGACATAACAGCTCCAAGAAGCCACACTGCACGACAAACTCGAAAATTACATGCCTTTGAAGAGTTCTCCTGGCCGCTTCTGCGGGACTCGTCTCGCTTATGGGGGCTTGTCAGACCTGAACCAACACGGCGGCTATCTTCACAGATTGAATGGACGTCGGGCTTGATGGGGTCTTCCCTCCCCTGCCGGTCCTGCCGTGGTCGCTCCGCTGGCCGTGGCTTTGCTGGAAGATAGATCATCTCTCCTCTCTCTCTCCCTCTATATTTTGTGTGATCTCCCGGCCTCCTCGTCTGTAATACCATTGTGTGCGAGCAGGGGGAGGTTCGGGTTCAGTCTCTTCACCTTCTGTCCAATCATTCATTTTATCCTTCATAACTATCAAGTTACCACATACCCTACCCCTACCCTACCCATCGCGAGCGTGCATGGTCATGATATACGAATGGCGAACACACGTACGGGGCACAACGTGTGGATGAACGCTCAGCACTGCATCTCTCCTTCATCGTTGCGACTGCTTGGTGCTCACGCTTCTTTATCTTTTCCACTACCTTTGGGTTCCTGTTCTTCTCCAACTTCCGTTTCTTCCGCAGAACGTAACACCAACCACAGAAGATGAATAACTCACCCATTTGCGACATCGCGCCTGCACGTAACCCAGGAGAAAATACAATGTAAAAAAAATCAGTCATAATACGACGACAATGCTTGCCTGAGAAAAGTGTTTACTTGCTTCTGAAATTCAGGTATAAAGTGCAATCTGGGCTCCTCTTATTAAAGCCTTAACATTCATGCACGAAGCACAGAGTTCGTTGTCTCCATCCCTCAGTCGTTGTCTCCAGCATGTCAGTGATCAGAACAACTGGGAATCGGAGCGAATATGAACGAAAATGCGTCGTGCGGACAGATAGTTAATTCATAGTTATAATGCACACCTCAAACGACTCCAATCTTGAGGGCGACGAGCGAGTTTCTTTAAAGGCCGTGCAGCATCGTCTCCTGCTCTCCGACGTTTGAAAACAGATTTGCCAGTGGTTGGAAGAAACGCATTCTTCCCAAGAGTGCGATCCCTCACGGTCACGGGTTCCGGTTATTGCCCTTTTGTGATAGAATGACAGTGCAGATGCCTCACGGCAGTGTTGCATAAGCGAATTTATTGACTGGTATTCGGAATCACGCAAATTTTTTTGCAGTGCATGGAGATCGCGAGAGAGCGTTCGCATACTCATGCGCCCGAAACACGCGATACACATGAGGTACTGCTTGCGACATACTTGTTTGATATCTCCAGCCCCCGTAAAAGCGGGTTACCGAACCAAGTTGCTGTGCTACCGTCGCCTTCGCCTCACTTCCGTTCCCCTGGTGGCGGCGGGGCTGCGCAGTGCCACCAGACGGGAGAGATGGCGATCCGATAAGCGCGCATCGTCTGCTAGCTCCAAATGCGTCGACGGTGCAGCGCTTTCTTCGGAATGCGGGAATGCGGAGTGCGGATGCGTGGACCAATGAATGGTCAGAACACCTCAGGGGTAACACATCGGGAACAATCGAGAAAGTGTTGATAAGATTATCAACACTTTCTCGATTGTTCCTAAGGTGTTCTTCCGCCCTCTACGCTTCCCTGCCCAGGCGAATGAGCGCAGTGATTGAGAGTGGAGGGGCACCAACGCGTTACTGAGGTCCAGTGTTCCACAGCGTTTCTTTGCCTCATTTTGTATAAATGTATTATTTCTTTTTTTAATCCTCGCCAGCAAGCGAGACTTTCTTGCTTCACATAACACCAGTAAATAAAATGAGGTAATCCCTCGCTTGTGCCAGTTTCACGGAGCAGCCGTTCTCCCTTGCATTACTGTGACACCTTTCACAAAAAGTCGACGACCGCAGGAACTGCTCAAATGTGGCCTAATCCCGGTGTACTTATGTTTCAAAAACAGTAAACAGGAACAAAGGGAAACATGTTACAATTCCCATTGCACTGAACATTCCGAGGAAAGCGCTGTCCCGTTGACGCATTTGGAGCTAGCAGACGACGCGCGGTTATCGGATCGCCATCTCTCCCGTCTGGTGGCGCTGCGCAGCACCGCCTCCACCAGGGGAACGGAAGTGAGGCGAAGGCGACGGCAGCACAGCAACTTGGTTCGGTAACCCGCTTTTACGGGGGCTGGAGATATCAAACAAGTATGTCGCAAGCAGTACATCTGGTATACACCGTGCTTAGAAGGTACGTAACCGGTATGGATGGGCCTCGCAGCCCTTGTGCCGCTTGAATTTCACGGTGGTCGAGAACTGTACCTGCTTATTGAGAAGTGTACCTTCCTTTCTTTCTTTCTTTATTATGGGATTATAGAGAGGTTAGCCAAGCTAGGGCTGGCTATATATGTACCGCTCGGCCCAGGAGCGGGTACTCTATGCGGCACATATCGGGAGCGCGATGCAGAGCGTAGTCTGGTCATGTGTTCTGCGTAATCTATTTTGTGTACATTTGCTGTTTGGAATTGATTGCTATATGCCATTCTACTTCAGACCTCGGCAAAAAAAAAAGAACTCACGAGTGCGATAAATCACGAAATGCACAGTCACAATTATCAAAGCGAAGAGTCTGACGTGATTGCGATCATTTTGAAAAGGGACTTGTGATTATCTTACACACGGCCGATGCAACCTGAATGAGGAGGGAAGATTTTCCGGTTGCGCTGAGCTGTCATCTTATCTCGCTGGTCCGAGCAGTGCGATCGCACTGTGGCGCCAGGGCCGGTGCGAGGGGTGTGCGGAGCCTGAGGCAAAAACACATCGCGGGGTCAGTTTCACACCAGCAGTAATGGAACGATAAGAAATCATAAGATTTTCGTAGTGGGATATTTTAGCAGTACGCGAAAAGGCGGCAGGAGAGATGGGTGCGAAATCCTCGGCATAGCTTGCAGGGTTGGCGGATTTCTCTTAAAAGTGGGACTTTTCCCCATCACATGACGGAATGGCACATAACACATTCTTCTCTCATTTATGTTTTAGTGGAAGATCGCGCGTGCGATTAAGTGCATACTTGACACTAAAAAAAAGTATTCCCTGGTTGAGGGCTTCGTGCGCGGGCCCTATGCAAGCGCAGGAACTAAGGCGGACGCCTTACTCGCCACCCCCCCCCCCCCCTTATCGCCGGCCTTGTGTGGCGCCCCACGGAAGTGCGAAAAGCAATCACAACACAATCGGACTACGAAATGGCGCGCCTCATGGAATGATTTCGTGAATGCGCCATCAGAAGCTGCGGCGGCCGGTGCTCATTGCTTGAGGTCGAAACAGCTCGCGCACGTTCACATTCAGAAAAGGTTTCGCGCGGATATGTTTACTCTTTTGTGGCATGGTCGATTCTTTTGTATTGTATCCCGTATCGATGCCGATGCGCATCTGTTGTACTGCGAGGACAATTGATTCTTCGTTAGATCCAGATTGTTATGTAGCCCACATTTTTATAATGGCTTCCACCACGCTTTCAAGAAAATCACAATTTGTCCTGTTTCCATAGCGTGTGCACAAACTCCCCTGCATGTCATTTGCGGAATGCAAATCACTATTAAACGTTTGAAGCACAGTATTTCCAGAGCTGGCGACAAAGCCGCGACACAATAGTGAGTTTTAGTGAATCGTACGCTATCGCCTTTGCGTACGGAAGGGATAGCGTGATGGTTCTGCGCAATGCGCGAAGCTCTCTTGATGTATTTCGCGTGCGCAAAACCGCCAACGCTATGCCTTGCGTACGCAAAGGCGATAGCGTATGATGCACTGAAACTCTCTGGAGTTTGCTACATTAAACAATGTTGTACATTGCAGCGTGTTGGCCTTATGATCACAAGATCGTGGGTTCGAATCCGGCCGAGGAACGTTATGGTAGGATACGAGTTGCTTAGAAACGCCGTCTTCCGCGAGGGATGGTAAATACGGGGTGCCGTGTGCTGAGCTTTCATGGTACGTTAAAGAACCGTCAGGTGGGCAAAAGCAATCTACAAACTGACCGCTGTGCGCCGCTCATGATCTCAGCTGTCTCGCGACGTAAACCCCTTTTAAATATAATAATAATAATAATAATAATAATAATAATAATAATAATAATAATAATAATATTATTATTATTATTATTATTATTATTATTATTATTATTATTATTTTGGTCATTTCTGTGCCCAGTCAGGAGTGGATGACTGCTTTTATTCTAACTCCTATATGTCAGAATTTACAACCAACAGACTGTCGCTATTTATGATAACATACCATCTGTCCCCCACAAATGAAATAGTTGCCTATTCTCTCACAGACCGCTCCGGGATCATATCAGCGATGATACAGCGCAAGCCGCAGGCGCTGTCCGGTGGCGTTGTTATCGCAATCGTACGAGTGCACTATGCGTATAGTAATGCCCCATGATCACGCTTTATTATATCGCGAACGTGTGACGTCAATCGCCAGTGTCACTGGAAAAAGTGTTTTTTCTCGTAGCGTGGTAGTCTGCGATAACCAGCGGTTGTCGGATGAGTGAATACAGTGTATTTACAGTATGCACAGTGTACTTACGCACGGCGCTGTAAATACCATCGCTGTGAGTACGAGATGACGGACGCCATACCAGGCAGCGCTGACTACGCGTGTGACTGAAATGGGCGCACAATATATAACGAATGATTGTGATCGTGAGTTATCGTGAGTCAAAATGCCGAGCTCTGTTCTACCCTCAAGGAATCTGAGTTGCACTGATTTGTTTGTTCTTTCTGGAGAGACATTGAAGCACTGACATAAAAGGCGTGGGAATTAGGGTTCGTACTTTCAAGCACAAGCTATCTAAGAGGGGAGACGTCCGAGTGGATGGCATTGGGCCTCGAAACTAAAGGTAAACTCGTACTTGCAAACGCGTTTATTCAGGCTCTAACATCGTAGAACTGCATGACAGGTACATCATACATTGGAAATACATATGGGGTTTTCGACATCATAGGTTGGCGATATCATCGTCATCATGTATATCTCTCACCCTCATAGGTCGGCGAATTCACTCATGATGATCATCATCGACATCACTCACCATAATATCACTCCGAATGATGTGCTTTTGAGTGATAGGCAAAGGCGTGATGTGATACTGAGTTAGATGTGGAATAATGGGCAATGATCTGATGTTGACCTTGATGTTAATGCTGGGTAACGACGTGATGCTATGTGCAGTGTGATGTTGAATTATCGGTTATGACGTGATATTGACCCTCAAATGTGTTAAACCATGTGGATAATATGCCCCTGGTACCATGATAAGGGGGTGTCGCCACCTTTAAATGGCTCTGATGCCGCCTTCTTTTTTATCTTTGTTACAATCCCAGGCGTATAACATGACATAAGTGGTTCATATGACTTTGCCACTATGATTGAAGGGGTTTTACTCTGTTTCCGGCTTTTTCGAATTTTGTCGTCGCTGTTACAACCCCAGGGGATGGCATGACATATGTCGTTCATAATATGACTTTGACACCGTGATTAAAAAGATTTTTGCTCGTCTGTATGACGAGCAAAATCCCTTTGCTCGCCTGCCGGCTCTGCTGCCGCCTTTTTTAGAATTTTGCGGTCACCTCTGTTACAATCCAGGGAAATGGAATGATATAGGTGGTTTATAATATTACTTCAGGCCTCTATTGCACACAGGCCTCTGGTGCCGGCTTTATCCGAATTTTGTTGTGGCCTCTGTTACAATCCCAGTAGGATGGCATGACATAGGTGGCTGATAATATGTCTTTAGCGCCATGATTGAATAGGTTTCGTTCGTCTCAATAGTTATTCAAATTACGTGCTCGTCTGTGCCTCCTGAAGAAGTTAAATGAGATTACTAAAACTGCGTGTACCGCTACTTTAAGCTGTAATATGCAACACGCGTATTGTATACTGCATATATATTATACATGGTTACACATTCATATTAGACATTTACATACACATATATATTACACATCTTCCAGAAATGAATTCCGCACACAGAGACCGCCTCCAGAATAACTACACCGGTGTTCTTGTCGTTGTTGTTCTTATCGCATGGTATAATAACGTATTTTTAGCGCTTTCAGCTGATCGTTTTCGTGCAGCGTAGTGTAGGTGGTGTAGGGTTCAGCCTGGAAACGAACGAAGAGCAAACACAAGTACCAATGAAATGCAACGCACGTTGGTCGTGTGACGTGCACACTCGACCCAGTGCTACCTTTTGTGCACGAAGACTACCAGCTGAATTCGCTATAAGGTGCCGGGATTTTGGAGACAATCATTCACGAGCGCATACTCTTCCGCAAAGTCTGGACAAGCTGGGACACCTCACAAGTCACCAGAAGGGAGTGGGCATGGCAGTCTCTGAGCAGCACTTGAACCGGTTTCAATCCGAGGGCGACGAATTTTTGCAATTATAGTCAGTGACAACCTAACTCCTCCAATTGGGACCACAGACTCATTCGTGAAACGCTCCTGCGACTGGCTACCAGCCTTTGCAGAACACCCCCGCTTCGTGGTGTAGTGCCGGATGTCCCCCAGTTCCCACTTGGCCGCGCTCCACTACATTCGCGCGCGCGGAGCGATTCATGCGTGGACGCGGGGTCAAGTATATGACTTATGTTGCCACCGACTATAGTCTTCACATGTGACGAAACCTCGATGCACCATTTCGTCCCAGAAAGAAAAAGAAGCATCAATTGTATCGGTCAACCTTGAACAACCCTTCTACATACGCTGTTGGAGATAACGGGACGCAATGGCGCGCCAGGAGAAATACTGCAGCGCCACCATGCGCCACCACTATCTCCACGGAGTTAGTAGGGGAGTGTCAGGGAGGTTGACCATGCGGCCAATATGGAAGCAGAGTTAGTGTGGTGGACTCATTATCTGGCACAGCAGGGAGTATGACCTCCCTGTGTTCAGTTATCCTATCGGCGGCGCAGTAATATTTTGAGTGCTGACGGACACGACCATGGCAGTTTGTTATTACCTTGTACCGATAAGGCCGTCTTCATTATTTGAACCCTCCCTCTTCCGTACATGTATTATCCGTTGTAGAAAAGGTGTCCTCCCGTTCGTGTTTGTCACTTGCCCTTGCTATCCTTTCCCCTTTCATAATGAGTCCTTAGTCACTTCCACCACATCTAGTACCACAAGGTTGAGAGTAAGTGAAGGAGACAGATTCTTCTCTCATTTTTCAGTGTCCTGTGAAGTTGGAGAATGGCAATGAAGTAAGGCTACCCTGGCACACCAAATATGGAGTGGCCGTCGTAACAGTCCTCACTGCAACTGCGGACAGTCCAAAGTGAGTACATGCTGAATATTGTATTATTTACGTTATACTACATACGGGGTCCTATTACGCAGTAGCTACGGTCATCATTTTCTAACTCAGACCAAAATATTTCGGGGAGAGTTATTCTCTGTAAAAGGATTCTGAAATCATTATCAAAAAACAAGAGTTTCGAAATACGGGGCATTGTTTTTTTTATTATTATTATTATTCTTTACGGAATTTTTATATAAAAGGCTATGAGGAAAGGCATACAGAAGGTGTACATGAAAAGGGTAAATGAAGGAAAGTAATTGTTCCGAGGAAGGAACATACATAGGGAGAGTGCCTCGTACTTTTGTCGCACGTATGTGTGTGTGTGAAAGCAGGAGAACTGAAGGAAAGAGTGAACGCGTGTCCCGTCAGTGAAACGAAGCTCCCAGGTAAGTCGTCGGGAAACGGGTGCCAGCGTGGTCGAATTGGTCCATACGCTGGACCGGTAATCAACAGACGCGAGTTTAAAATCCCGCCGCTAACTGGCTTTTTCGATTACTGACATATTTCAACTGTCCATATACTGTACTTGGTGTTCATTTTTACGCGCAATATATTTTTAGAAGAAAAAAAACAAGAGAGCAACATAGATTTTTGAATAGAACTTTTGGCAGTTCAGTTATATGGCCATGCGGACATGTTCTCGAAGTATGCAACCTTCAAGGTGGCTTACCTAAAATTCGTTAACTAACTCCTTAATTAGGGGGAAATATGTTTATCGAAAAGAAAAACGAGGAAAGGTTAGTCAGGCATAGACCGACTTGCTATTGCTTTCATAAAAAGAAAACGAAGAGAGAAAGAAAACGAAAAGAAAGAAAAAGAAATAATAAGGAACAGAAAGAAAGAAAAAAGGTAAGGAAACTAAACGAAAGAAAGAAAACAGAAAAAAGGAAAGAAAACGAAAAAAGAAAAGAAAACGAAGACAAAAAAGAGAGAAAAGAAACACGCACATACACACAGACAGATACACAAAGGGGCCTTAGAGACTGGTCGAGAGGCCGGGGGCACGGAGACAGCTCAAGAGGGCAGTCGCAACTGCCCACTGCTTGTGCAGGACCGGGCCGAGCAGCGTGGCCAAAGAGACGTTAGGGTAGCCAAGTTGGCGCAAGTGGCGTTGAAGGACGAGTCTTTGTGAGAGATAACGGTTACAGGATAGGAGGCAGTGCTGCATGTCGGCTTCCACACAACAAATTGCGCAATTGGGAGTGTTCGTCTGGAGCATTTTATACAGGAGTGAGGGTATCCGTGCAACATTCATTCGAAGACGGTGGAGGAGTGATTCTTCAGCTCTATTACACTGGCAGGCAATAGTAAAGTCCTGCATAGGGTCAGTTAGAGTCACTAAATAGCTTCGCTCAGAGTATTGCATTCCTTTTCCCCGGCAACATGCCGGCAGCCGTCTGGCAACGTTCAGAGCGCAGCCCTCCTATTGGACAAAATCTGAATCTCGGCGGCATTTTGTTGACGTGCCAGTGGAACCGCTGTTTCTTGCTTTCTCGCTGGCCTGTTTCAACGTGCGTCGCGTTTCCTGTTTCAAAACAGTTTCTAGAACCGTCAAGCGAACGCAAGCAGCATGACTGGCTGCTCCGCGCTTGGTTGCAGAAGCCGTACGGAGCACGGGAAACGACTATTTCGCTTCCCGACGAGAGACCGAAATGCTGACCGTCGTGCCCGCTGGCTTCACGTTGTACGAAGGAAAAACTTCACCCCCAGTTCTTCGTCACGGCTGTGTGAGGTAAGTATGAACGCTTGAGTTAGCACAACTTAGCACAACTTTCGGCGGTACAAATGCATTACCGATAGATGAATACCTTGCGCTGAGATAAAATATCAAGATCTGTATCATGTTTCACGCACGTTGTGTGTAACATTTGGCCGAACATTCCAATCCAGGACCACTTTGAAGCCAACCAATTTGAATGCGGCAGGGCTGACAACCAGCGGCTGTTGAAGCCTTACGCTATCCCTACTATATGGAAAGCAGAGGAGACTCATCCTAAGAGGTTATCCTCTAAGGTCCCTGACACTAGTCCCTGCTGCCCTTCTCGTGATAGAGCAGCTGCAGAAGACACAGAGAACCCATGCGGTAGGCAACCGATACATTGGACTTAACTTCTCATTGCTTACGTTAGTTATTTCGAAGTAGAGTTAGGCTTTAGTTAGACTAGCTTAGACTTACTTATACTCTTGGAGTTATTGTTTCCCCTCCCTCATATAATAAGTAGAATTGGAGGAATGCGGTTGACCACGAAAAATGAACATTTCAGTAAGAATCACAAGTGGAGACAGTGCTTCTACAGGGAAAATATCAAGGGGAGAATTTGTTGAAAACTGAGGAGGGGTGGGGTATTCGACCTCTCAACAACGGCACTGTCTTCAACAGGACTATGCATATATACAGAGCATAAATATTCATATACATTTTTTTATCTGCCCAGCGTGCTGGAGTCTTGGATGGTGCTTCTGATCATGACAGCCCTTTGGACCAACACATCTATAGTGAGTACGGTGAGTGGACTGTGAAAGATTGAACTGTGGATTTATATTGTGAAGACTATGACAAGTGCGTTTTACTTTACAGACAAGATAGATGTGGGAAGCATCACAGTGGACGGCACGCTTTCAACCCTCCACAGTGAGAACGGCGAGTGTAACTACCTTTAGTGTCATCACTTAACTTCATGTTTACATTGACAACATTGCGACAATTGCATTTCATTTTACAGGTAACGGGGAGATGGAGGATATCACAGTCAACTGCACGCTTTCGACCATACACAGTGAGGACGGTGAGCATGACTACCTTTAGTTAGGGATGGGCAGTATTTAAATACATTGTAATTAAAATACTATTTAAAATATAAATATGTGTATTCAGATTTTGTATTTAAATGCAGACTTGAAAAATGTATTTTTAAATATATTTACATACCATTTTTCGGGTATTTATCCTCCTAAATACTTCATAAATGCTCCTAAATATACACTCTAAGAAAAAAAGGTGGAATTTCCTACCCAAGCTGGTAGAACGACAGTTTCTAGTCTGCAGTTATACCCAAAAGGTAAAACTGGTTGGAGTAGAAATGTGACTGTAATACAGCTCTACCGAAATACCTTAAAGTTAGCTCATACCTTAAAGTTGCCCTGCATTTGACCTTTCGAGAAGATGGGAGAGTTTGGGGCGCAGTTATGCCGTGTTTGTACTAGCACTCCCATGCGTGAAACCGTTTTAGATGGCAAGTTTTTCACTGTTGTTGCGGACAACGGTCGCGATTACCCGATTACCTTGTACGAAGCATCTTCATCAAATTTAATACAAGCACTTGTCCATCGGCACTGCGTGGATGCTGTTCTCCTTTGCGAATCTGATTGTTCGGCCGAACAGAAGATGCTTAAAAGATGCAGTCTTCGAGAAACTTCTAATATTAAAATCGCCACGATAATCTAACAAATGAATGCTATTGTTCGTTGCTGATTTGTTGTTATGATCATCGTTATTTCTGTAATTCCAGATGACATTTTCCTCGCACTATTTATGGTAGTATTACGATATTTAAATACTGTATTTATATTTTGTATTTAAATATTCATGTTGAAAAGTATTTATGAAGAGTATTTAAATACCCCTTTCGTCAAAGTATTTTGTATTTATATTTAAATACTCAAACAATGTATTTATGCCCATCACTGCCTTTAGTGTTGCGACTCAGCTATAGGCTTACATTGACAAGATTACGACAAGTGTGTTTTATTTTACAGGTAATGAAGAGGTGGAGGACACCACAGTGAATAGCACACTTTCAACCGCACACAGCGAGGACGGTGAGCACGACTACCTTTACTGTTGTGACTCAACAATAGGTTTACATTGAAGACACTACGACTATGTTTCATTTTACAGAACATGGAGAGTACAGCTTGGACATCACAATGGACAGCACACTCTCAACCATTCCGAGCATCCTAGATGAGGGCAAGTAATTCTCCTGTTAAACTTCATCAAAATTAATCAGTCTTCCTCACAGAAAACTGTGTTCTATATTTCAGATCATTCTTCTGCAGCTTTGACTTTGGTTGAAATGCAGTTGACTTCCCCACCTCAGCATACTCTGCTTGCCAGTGAAAGTACTGCCTTCAACACAAATATTCAGCCTGAGAGAAGTGCACCAAGTAGGACATCGTCAGAAGTGATGAAGAAAAGGCGAATACGTCGAACACCCCAACAACAAATAGAAGAACTCCGCCGCAAGCTCAATCTTGCCTACAAAAAAATACGTAAACTTGAAAAGAAAGTGCAAGCGTTGGAGAGTAAGTGCCCTCTTTTTCTTAGTTCTTGTGACAATGATTTACAGAGCATAGGTTTCGATTTCATTGACACTGGTCCTTTACTTTAATTGTGTATCTTAAGTGTGTTGCTATAACTGTCATATGATCGTTATTTCCAGGTGATTCCAGGGGACACCTGTCCAGGGACCAGCTGGTGTGCATACAAAACACAGATATGCGAGGCAACATGTGGTCAGAAGAAACGATAAAAAAGGCCCTCCATATTCGACTGAGCTGTGGACGTGGCGGCTACGCCTTCCTGAGGGATTCCAAGTCTTTGCCACTTCCGTGTGAACGTGTGCTTCTCAAACGAATTGCAGGCATCAAGTTTGCACCAGGTGAGTAACATTTCTGTGCTTGTTGCCATAATTTGGTCATTGTTATTACGAAGCATGCAAGTAACTGCGGCATTCCTCGCCGTTTCTGTTACAGGAATACTCGAGGAGCTGCTTCCTGCACTTGAATGCAAGGTTAAGACCATGGCACCTTCTGAAAGACATGCTGTCCTCTTAGTTGACGAGATGCAGCTTACTCCGGGACTGGACTACGACTCGTCAACAAAAACTGTCATCGGGTACTCCAGCATCCGTTTGTCAGAAAAGTCTTCTGGTGCCATCCATGCCACCCATGGATTGGTCTTGATGCTAGCAGGGCTATCGTCGAGATGGAAGCAGACAGTGGGGTACCATTTTACTGGTATGTGATAAGAGTAGGAGCAGCAAATGTTCGTAGCCGATATTATCGATGTTATCCCTTTTCTGCATCAAATATAAAGAATTATCGACATTCAAATTTTGGATGATTCTGCACCTCTCTTGTAGAGTCAAATGCTGACATACTGCTTTCATCATGTAATTTCAGGTGATTCTGTGTCTCCTGCCATGTTGAAGGAAGTGATCTTCACGACTATCGCCAAGTGTGAAGCAATAGGTTTGACTGTGGATGCCATCATTTCCGACATGGGCAGTGCTTCTACTTGCCAGAAGATGTTGTTGCTCTTCACAAGCTTCCAACTAATGACGTAGAGCCGAACAGTGTTCCTGAATATTTTGTCACAGGTTTGCGTGAAAAGCTTAAATTTTTTACATGTGTCTGTGTCCTACATAAAGGATCTCGTCAAGGAAGATTCAAGGCATGACTTGAAACTGGCTCCACACTTGAAGGAGAAGCACTTGGACGCCAGCCATTATGACAAAATGAGCGTCTCTTCTGCAGTTGCTGTATTGAATCATGCTGCTGCTGCTGGGATTAAGTACCTCGTCCACGCAAAGAAGTTGCCTGACACAGCGCTGACAACTGCGTGGTTCCTGCAGCAAATTCATCGCTGGTTCACACTTATATTCTCTCGGAGCTTCAATGTGGCAATGAGCAAAGCGAAAGAAAACAAACATGAAGAGGCAGTCACCTTTTTGCAAGACTTCATGTGCTTGTTCCAGAAAATGACCATCAAAAAGCAAGGGCAAGCAGCTGCGTTTAAACCTGTCCAAGCTGGCGTAATTATCACGACCGCGAGTGCTTTGCACATCCAGAAAAAGCTGCTGGAGGAGTACAAATTCCGGTTCGTGCTTCTGAGTCGCCTGAGCCAGGATGCACTTGAAAACTTGTTCTCCACCGTTCGTCGGAAGCATCCCATTCCCAGGCCCCTTGAGTTCAAGTCCACACTCCGCCTAATCACCCTCTCCCAGTTCTTCAGCCCAAGTCGGCAAAGTGGTTATGAGCATGATGATAGCGCTGACCTGCTTGAGTTTATTGCTTCAAAAGGAGGCAATTGCGCAACTTGTTGTGTGGAAGCCGACATTGAGCACTGCCTCCTGTCCTGCAACCGCGGTACCTCTCACAAAGACTCATCCTCCAACGCCACTTGCGACAGCTTGGCTACCCTAACGTCACTTTGGCCACCCTGCTCGGCCCGGTCCTGCACAACCAGGGGGCAGTTACGACGGCCCCTAATGCCCTTTTGTGTATCTGTCTGTGTGTATGTGTGTGTTTCTTTTCTCTCTTTTTTGTTTTCGTTTTCTTTCTTTTTCTTCCTTATTCTTTCTTTTCGTTTTCGTTGTCTTTCTTTCCTTCGTTTTCTTTTATGAAAGGAATAGCAAGTCGGTCTATGCCTGACTAACCTTTCTTCGTATTGTTTTTTTTTTTCTCAATAAACAAATCCCCCCTAATTAAAGAGTTAGGTAACGAATTTTAGGTAAGTCACCTTGTAGTTGCATACTTTCTTCGAGGGCATGTCCGCCTGGCCATATAACTCAACTACAAAAGTTCTATCTATCAAAAATATATGTTGCTTTTTTTCCCAAAAATATATTGCGCGTAAAAATGACCACCCCGTACAGTATATGGACACTTGAAATATTTCAGTCATCGAAAAAGCCAGTTAGCGGCGGGATTTTAAACTCGCGTCTGTTGATTACCGGTCCAGCGTATGGACCAATTCGACCACGCTGGCACCCGTTTCCCGACGACTTACCTGGGAGCTTCGTTTCACTGACGGGACACGCGTTCACTCTATCATTCAGTTCTGCTGCTTTCACACACACACATACGTGCGACAAAAAGCACTCTCCCTTTGTATGAATCTGTCCGATACCACCTACAAGGTGCGCACTGTGTGAATGAAGCGGAAGCGGTCATTATTTAAATAGAAATTCAAACGAGTTCCGTGAAAAAACGTCATTTCTAAACCAGGCCGCCGTCGGCATTAAAATGGGTACTACCTCTTTGTGGGAACTTCAGTGGACACCTTTTAGGGAAAAATCTTCCACCGAAGCGGGTCATTTGTTGTAGTAATTAATTGATTTTGGTTTACATATTTTTGTCGCGGCGAAGCGCATCATCCATTGCTGGATAAGTTAGTCGAAAAGCATCCTTTAGCGCTTCAGCGCGACCAGCCGCGAAAAAAATATGTAAACCGACATCAATTAATTACTATAAAAAAGTATATAATAAATAAACAAAACTATCTCAAACCTCAACAATAAACATAACTAATTAAATAAATAAATAAAATTACGTAATAAATAAAAACTTCCTATATCTCCTCTGCAGGGTTTCCTTTTATCTGCAACGAATTGTCGTGAAAAGGGGACTTGCCTTAGGGAGGGTTTACTTTTGGCATTGGATCACTGGACGGGGCTGCTGCTAGGAAACCAATTGTTTGCTCAATTAGGAAACTAATTAACGGAGATGTTTTAATCAACTTTTTAATTCTTGTCTTTAGGAAGCACATTGACATTGCAATATTAAGGTCTGGTTACCACATGATCCGCCCGAACCACTGATGAAGCACTAAAGTAATCTCAGCGCGTGCTATATAATCAACTATTTCACCTCGGCCGTCCGCTGGAAACAGAAAGTGATCGCCAAAAGTGATCTCCGCCTTCACGTACCGTCGCAGAAAAACGTAATGCTTCACGGTCTTTGTTTTCTTTACTTTGTTTTCTTTTTGCTTGCAAAGAACTTAGCGCATCACCACTACATATCAGCGCTTATCGTACCGGGGAAGGGCAAGAGCTGTGTCCGGCGAAATGAAATGACTGGTACGGCAGGCGATTGCGAATACATGAAAGAACAAAAGAAAGGAAAAACAAAAACAAAACAAAGATCGTGAAATATACCGTGATGAAGGTTTGTCAACATCGCGTATGACGTTTTTCTGAGGGCGGAGATATCGACGTCACCCTTCGCTGTTTTTGTGATCACTTGCTGTTTCTAGCGGACGTCCGAGGTGAAATACTTGGGTCTATAGCAGGCTCTGAGATTACTTTAGGGCTTCATCAATTGCTCGAGCGGGTCATGTGGTGACCAGGCTTTAATATTGCAATTTCAATGTGCTCCCTAAATCCAATGATTAAAAAGTTGATTAAAATACCTCTGTTAATTAGTCTCCCAACTGAGGAAAACGTTGGATTCCTAGTAGCAGCCCCATCGAGTAATCGAATACCAAAAGTAAAACCGCCCTAAGGACACTCCCCTTTTTATGAAAGTTTGCTGAAGATAAAAGGAAACACTTTCTATATGAGATACGCACATGGTATACCGAGTTTAGGACTGCAAAGCAAATAATTTGAAAACTGAGCAAGGCAAATTTAACGGAATGGAGCAGCCAACAGGTAACGGGCGATAACATTGTCAGTTAGGTGAGAGGAAGGGCAATTGGGAGTCTATAGCGAATCATTCCCCCTCTCCTTCCTTCTTTTTTCTGAGAGTGTACATGACGCAACTCGTCTGCTGCGTTCTGTCGTTTTGTACTGCACAATGAACACTGCAACAACGGGTTTAATTGAAACGGAAATAAAATCTAACTGGCGCACGTTGACAGCAGCGAAAGCGACTTGATATGATGGTATGACCGACACCGTTTGAGGTGCTCACTGTGTCAAGAGACCTTTTCACTTTTTTTAACTTTTCTGTTACATTTTCAGCTTTAAAATTCGCTTCAAACATCGTGACATTAAGGACATCGTCTTCCAAGTGGAGCTGACGGTGAACCATGTCACCAAGGCGTACATATACGGCGCAATACGTGGCACAGGTCCTAGTGTCACAATGAAAACAGGAGATCACATTCTCGTGGAGTATCATGTAAAACCTGGTGAACAATTCATGGTGAGTTATTTCATGCTTTGATGAACTACAACGCAGGTGATGCCAGTGGCCTCTGAACACATCATCTGTTCACATGCGAAGCTGACTGCGTTTTAACATAGATATCACGAGGAGTGAGTTTTGAACAGATAGAACGGTCGATGCCTCCGTGGCAGCGTCCGGGAGCCGCTATGATTGATACGGGCTTGCAACGCGTCTCGGCATCCTTCATCTACAATCCAATTCAAGTCGTGTTCTTCCTCTGTGCTCCGTGTGCGTTTGTTTTACTTGCTGTACTCGCATGTTCTAAAAGGCTAAGCAAGAGGTGATAGAGGAAGAATAGCTAAAACTTTATACGAGGATGACAGGCATTGTCTTCTGTGCCTTCCAGTGCATTGTCTTCCTATCCCTGTATCGTGATTCCTAAAGGAAACTTCGTGACCAAATAGTTCTGTTACTTTTACGATTATTGGCATGTGTCGAACGCAGATACGGAATACGGAGACTCGTCTGAAAACGGTGCAGACGTCACAAAAAAATGTAAGGAGCTGCGAGTCCACTCTTAAAAAAAGGGGTGTACTAATTTTCCTTGCCACATATATCACTCCCTTTTGAAGAGCATAATTACTGTAAAAGGATCTCCTCACTCCCTGAAGGGAGTGAGGAGATCCTTTAACACCTTACTGGAGGGTAATGGTACGCTAAAAAAGGAGTGATATACAGGGTGTACCAGCTAAATGCGCACATATTTTTTAAGAATATGCAGGGTGTTCAAAATTAATCTTTCACGAGCGCTACGCAGACACAGCGATGACAGGAAACCGGATGATAACTTTACGCTACTTGTGTAAGTAACACCGTGTGTATATGTGTGTGTGTGTTTATAAGTCCCAAACGTCGCCACACCAGCACTGGACAGCTGTTTCGGCCTTGTTGGGCCTTCATGAGCAATGCGTAGGTGGGCGACGTTTGAGCGAGTGGCGTCGGAAGGTCACGTAGAACGTGATGTCCGGCCGTCAGGGTGAGAAACTCACCTCTGAAAGCCCAGTGCGAAGCCCTTCGCAGTGGGCTTATACTGGGCTGGGTATATATATATATATATGTTTGTAAGTCAAACGTCGCCATGCCAGTACTGGACAGCTGTTTCGGCCTTGTTGGGCCTCATCAGCAGTACGCAGGCAGGCAACGTTTGAGCGGATGGCGTCAGAAGGTCACGTAACACGTGATTCCTCCGGCCAGGGTGAGCTAAGTCACCACTGAAAGTCCAGTGCAAAACCAGTGAAGTATACTAGAAGAAAAAATAGCGGGAGCTCTTTGGCTGCACGTATAGCTTAGGTTTGTAAGTCAAACGTCGCCATGCCAGTACTGGACAGCAGTTTCGGCCTTGTTGGGCCTCATCAGCAGTGCGCAGGCAGGCAACGTTTGAGTGGACGGCGTCAGAAGATCACGTAACACGTCATTCCTCCCGGTGAGCTAACTCACCACTGAAAGCCCAGTGCAAAGCCAGTGAAGTATACTAGGGAAAAATAGCCGGGGCTCTCTGGCTGCACGTACAGCATGTCTTTTGTAAGTCAAACCTCGCCATGCCAGAAGTAGACTGCTGTTTCGGCCTTCTTGGGCGGCCTTGTGTACTGCTGATGAGGCCCAAGAAGGCCGAAACAACTGTCCAGTACTGGCATGGCGACATTTGTTTGTATATATTTGTTTGACCTTCAAACATATATATACTTATATCACTTTTCCCAGATCAAATCAATTGCAATATAGCATGTGCTGAAGGGCATTCCTTAGGAGGGCATTAACAAACTCTTAAGAGGGCACACCAGCTCTCCGTCTCATGTATTTCCTATGGAACAGTTTTTATGCTTTTTCTCGGTAACCGCCGGGCAGATTTTGACGCGGGTGGTTTCATCATAAAGAGGAAGACGAGATGAAGAGCATTACGCTACCAGATTTCTCATACATGTCGTATGTATTTTACGGCGACGTCACGAATGCGAAAAAAGTACACAATTTTTTTTGTGTACACACAAGCAAGGTTTTATTAAACTTCTATAGACATTTCGAAAGAACTTTCCATTTACTTTCTCTGGAAATATTTCAGGAATCGAAAGACATCAAATTTATATGTCTACCACATTCCGTTTTCATAAAAAAGCCTGAAACGTGAGTACGGATAAATACCGTCTCAAAGCCCCGTAAACCGCGTCATTCTGTGTCGCCCTCTAGCCGTAGCACAGGAAAAACCGCGCGGAACATTTTTACCGTATCCATCCGCCGACCATGCGGCGCGCACGCGCACTGTAGTGCTCCCTCTCTCCTCTTTACATTCATGGACAGCGGACTTAGGGCATGGCCTTGGAGACTAGAACAAAAGCTTACTTAGCTGCTCGTAAAGGGATTATCGTCAGCCAGCATTGTGGTGGGGGGGGGGGGGGGGGGCGTTGGGTAGACGAGCCAGCATTGTCGCGGCCCGTGTAAGAGACCACAGAGACCAATAAACCTCTTCTTTTTTTCGGTGCGCTTATAGAGAAGTGAGATGAGTTTATTAGCTTGACATGAAACGTCAATTTGCTCGATTTTGCCGTTTCGGGTTTGTGCTATTCAGTCAACTGTCTCATAAGGCTAACGAGAATCTCTCGTATTTACGGTTAGTGGAAGGCCGACTTCACAAACATTACAGTAACGTTCAACAGGACTGCCCTGTAATGTTCGTAATGTTGAAACAGCCAGCAAGCGGATTACACACAGATAAATGTTTCTTAGGATAACGGTATCTAGAACTGCAGCTTTATTTGTTGTTTCTCTTTCTTTCTTTTATTGATCGATTTATTTTTATTTTTATCTTTATTATTATTATTTTTTCATGAATGCTCCACGTGAACCAATAAGAAAAATCGATCAAGCGGCCGCTGCGCAATTATTTCCGCCCACGCAATGAGCAACAGTCTTTTCCGGAAACCAAATTCACTTTCGCGAAGCAAGGAAAACCAACGACAACCAACGACAGCGATGGGGAAGGGGGGATATTTATTAGACGAAAAGGGGAAAAAAACAGGCTAAAGGTCAGTCAAACGGGACGTCGGCTTGCTATTCCGGAGATACATAAATAAATAAATAAAATTAAGAAATAGGAGATAAATGAAACGGACGCGACGGAACAGCACGTTAGTTAGTTGATTATTAGGTTAGTAAAAGTTCGGTGTTTGCATTTTCATGTTCAGGTTAGTCTGCGCAGAAACAGCCAGATAACATTTATTTACAGTAGGTTATTTTTCAACGGGGACTTTGATCACGTTATTTTGAGATACGGGAAATTTTTCGAGACCGGTTCCCTGGATTTTCCATCTTTCGACAATCCTTGCTAGTTGCACGTTGGATGACCCAAAACCTGTACCCCTCTGTCTTTGGACGGCGAACAAAGGGAGGCCTTCTGAGGAAGATCAGGAAAAGCTCCGGGTCACTGGGGATTCTCCGCTGAACTAGTGTCTACGCTAAACGAAAGGTGTGGTGTAATGTGAAGTACCCTATGAAAACCAAGGAGTGTCTAAAAATATAGTACTGAAGTTTCCGGGTAATAATCAGAGCGTTATGAGACGGAAATCGTGCTCCGAGACCTCGTCGCGCGTCAAGTTCCTTTCATTTTATCTTGTCCATTTATACATAAAGATTGAGCTCAAGGAATTATTCCGAAATCCTAAGCTGTTTGGAGAAGGCGTTTGATCGAAGACCGCTTGGTCGCAAGCCGTTCGATCGAAAGCCGGTTGATCGACGCCGTTTGTTCGAAAGACGTTTTTTCGAAGGGAGTTCGAAGCTCGCAGCGTGTCCTTAGCACCTCTTTTACTGTAACTTTTGATTCGAACATATGGAGCATGAGGCAATCAGTGTCCTCTCCTTTTTGTTTGTTTCTTGCTTTTTCTTTTTTTTCAAAACGAAACACTGTCAAGGAGCCCGCGAAGAGGGAATCACACACGTAACATGAAAAACGGTTAGGAGCAACTAAGATTTATTTGAACAAGAACTTTCGTGCAGGAGACTGCACTTCTTCAGATTACAAAACTAAGTGCGACACAAGTATATATATATATATATAACCCAAGAGAACAGATACAATAAAACAGGTTTCCACAACCAAGTAAAAAGGAAAACAACCAGACAGTAATACAATGCATCACGTGAGCAACCGTCACATAAGAATCAGGAAAGAGAAAATGTACGGGTAAATGAGACATTCGGAGAATTGGGGTTTAAAAGATTTGGTGGTGACAAAACGGGGGCACAGGTGGACGTCTAGCCGCGTACGTGGAGAACACAGCTTTTGTTGAACTGCGTGGGAAGGTCCGAGTGACCTTATGGGCTGAAGGGAAAATGGAGCGAAGAATGCTAAGAACAGAAGGTGAATGAAGTAGCTTAGCTGGGTGATGGGTTGAACAACTGCAGAGGACCGCCATGAACGTTTAGTCCCCGTGGTTTTAAAGAAGAAAACTTAGAAATGAAGAAGGACTCGCGATTTTTGCGTTTGCAATCGGTGGTGTAGCCAGATTCTAGATTTGCAATAGACAGGTGTGTATCCATGTCGTGCCCGGGAAGATTAAAATGTATAGCAACGGGTGTGGGGCGATTATTGACAATGTCGGACTTATGACCGTAAAACCTCTGACGCATGGTATTGGAGGTTTCACCAATGTACTGAACATTGCATTTCATACATGTTATTAGATAACAAATGTTAAAGGAGTTACAATGCAGTGATTGTTTAATTTGAAAGGTGTAGTTGTTTATGGTACTGGAGACCGAGGAGCAGGTAGAAATAAGATTACAAATTTGGCAGCGTGTGCCATTGCAGGGACCTGAACCAGGTGTTGTAGTACGGCGCAAGCGCGAAGAAGTATATTCCGGATATTCCTTGACCTGCGGAATGTGGCAATGGGGACAGAAGGAAATAGTTTTTTCAATTTTCCGTCACTGTGTAGAATGTTAAGATGGCGCTGAAAAATAGTTTTCGTGTTACGAAGGGCTTTGTCGTAGGTGGTCACGAACGTAATGTTTCTGTGTTCCTCGTTAGGTTGGCTGGAAAGAAGTGCCTCTCTGTCCAGCGAGCATGATTTGGTGAAAGCATTTTCAATTAGATTGCTGGGATAGTTACGTTTCCTGAAATCGGCAGACATTTCGTGAGCGCGTCTGTGGAAATCGTCGGTGTTGGAACATATGCGCTTGAGTCGTGTGAATTGCCCAAAAGGAATATTTCTTTTCTGGACATTGGGGTGATAACTATTAAAATGGAGATACTGACGTCTGTCGGTTGGTTTCTTATAAAGGTCGGTGACTAGTTTTCCAGACCGAATGGAGACAGTGACATCAAGAAAATTGATTGAAACATTGGAATGGTTGCAGGTGAATTGGATAGTGCTATGCAAGGAGTTGAAGTGTTCAAAGAAAGACAACAAGGAAGAGTTGTCACCTGGCCACACAACAAAAATGTCGCCGATGTATCTCAGGAAAATGAGCGGCTGTACGGGGAAGGATTCAAGGGCCCTCTTTTCAAATTGACCCATGAAGAGGTTTGCATAGTTAGGTGACACGCGGGATCCCATCGCTGCGCCATGTACTTGGACAAAATGTCTGCCATTAAACTCAAAGTTATTATACTTTAGGACTAATTCAAGTAGTGGGATGACCGCAGAAGTGCGGAGGATGTCGGAGGAAAAAGAAAGGAGAAAGGATTCCACTGCGTTCAGGCCCTCATCGTGTGGGATGTTAGTATACAATGATTTTACGTCCATGGTTACCAGTGTCATATTGGTCAGATCTGAGAACTGGTTGTTAATAGATGTAGCATGTAGCAATAGGACACAAGCAAAAGGACGTGAATGTCTCGAATCCAACTGCGGACCTTTCGTGGCAAAGTCCGACACTTTATCACTCGACAGACAACGCAGAGGGCGCTGGGCCCCTTAAACTCGCGAGGTCAACCATGCACAATGGGGATTATTTCGGGAGTCGGAGGCGAACGGCGTGATAAGGACGGCGAGCGTGGCGCCATCTAGAATCGGGAAAATCATGAACCGGAGTTGCTCCGAGACTGGTATGGCCTCCTAAGGCAATATGTTATTTAAAGGAACCGAAAAGTGAAAAATAACCCCCATATTTTTGCCCGCTGTCGTGCACAACATCATTGTTTGATAAGACACAGAAAGCATTACTTCTCAATTCGGCATATTTTTTACGTATAAATATTTTGAAGATTGCTGGGACATGAACGGTGCTGCCAACGAACGGCGAAAAAGAGCAACTTGGGTTTCGGGTCCAGGGCTCCCAGGGATTGGTCAACCCTTACCGCGTGAGAGTTAAGTTTGTAGAGAACAAAGTTGACGCACATTATCTTACAGCTAAACGCCACTTTTAAAAATTACGCTCACTTCCATAGTTTCTAGGTTAATAAAGCATTCAGCTACTTCGCCGCTACGAGCTACAATCCGCCGCGCCATCTGCAAGGCCGTCTGTGTTTTCGCGTTTATTGTTTACGTCGTGGGTGGTCATGTTGGTCGTGCGAAGCAGAAGGTGGAAGTGGATGACATGTCCGTCACGTATTCGAGAGACCAACATATGCCTGGTGTAGTTTTGGTGTTCGGGGATGCAAAAATCATGTTCGTTACTCTTCGACGGCGGGCGTTTTCTACCACAAGATCCTACAGGAAAGTGCGCGAAAACGAATGTGGTTCGAAACACTCGGCTGTTGGATGCAGTGTCGTGTGTGCTAAGCTCATTTTGCTGCTGATGACTACGAAGATGCCGTAGAAGGCGAATTGCGAAGACGACCGAAGCAAAGTGCCGTCCAGTTACCAGTGATCTTGCTTCACCGAGGTAACGAGTTCGACACAACGTCTTAGGTATGTACAGGCATCACACATGTATAAATTATAATGTAGCGGTGGCGTATTCCATTTAGCTTATGTTATCCAACTTGTGTCGTGCTGAACATTGTCACCATCAGCAAATTTAATTTTAGGGGCCTTCCAGTGTTGAAGTGGCGCCAGACTGCTTTGTGTGTGTGTGATCCAGGCACACAAGTTGACATGACAGAAATAGCTGAAAGCAGATATGCAAAGTCCACAGATGCAAGAACTAGATTTCTTGCATGTTGCAGACTTTGTGACATTTTTTTTTTTGAGTCTTTGGACAGGTGCAGAACATTAGTATGACGTCAACACTAGGAGAAGGAACCGATGAGGACCGAGATGCTTCAACGCGATCTGATGTAAGTTTTCAGTAGGGATACCTTATATACATGGGTGAACTTAGTAAAGTAACCAACCTTTCTATTCTGAGGCCTTCCAACAGCTATATTCTCTGAAGTCTCTTGGTGGTTTCGATAAAAGCTTCGTGGCGTCATTATTCTTCTGCTAATGATGATTATTGTATGTTTCTTGCAAACATACAGGGTGTTTGTTTTTATTCGCTACAACATTTTTATTAAAAACTAGTAGAGCAAAATAGATGCCATTTTTCACTTGAGTTATATGCCAGGCGAACATTCGCTCGATGAAAATCTTGCAACTATGTGATCACGAATTACCTAAAGTTCATTAGCTTTATAGCCCTAATTATAGGGGACTTCTCGCAAAGGCGAAATAACAGAACGGGATCTATTCGGCGTCGAAAGTAATGTCATGTTGAAACAAAAACACACGAACGCACACGTGCGTTAAAATATCTGTCGCGGAATTTCGCTATGCGAATGAGCCGGAACATGAACTAAGCACGTTTCTGGCGCAGAAAGAGCGACATGCAACCCAAGTGGGAGGGTCACGTAATTTGGAGCGATGAAACTGATTGATGTAGGAGCTAATGGCCAGATAGACCGCTCCCAGTAAACCACTTGCATCCACACAATATCTATGTGATATCTATTTTTTTGATATTTGGATGTCTGCTGGAGATTCGTGAGGATCCAACTTACATCTACAGGACATCCGAGAGATATGCATTTTATTCCTCCTTTTCCATGCCGGACACGTCCCCGCAAGGTATTCTAATGGATATGTGGACACAGATTGGACGTCACAAATGTTGTGACTTAAAATTCAATGTTAACTCGCGCTTATACTTACTTTTAGTTTAACACATATCTGAGACGACGGCACCACGCTGATATAAATGGAAAGTACATGTTTATTACCAAAGATATTCCATATGATAATTATTACATGATTGTCATCATGTGCTTGTTTGCTTAAATAAACGCCTCGAACATGAACAACAGGGAAAAAGATCCAGGAACTGTAGTGTGCCCCTCCAGCGTTCGGCCACACTCTGACACACAGTCCACCAAGGCCGACCAGGCTAACAAAGGTGCTCTCGCCTTAAATAGAGCAGACTCCCTGTCAAAAAATGCTGGTATGCCTGTATACCAGATGGATTATCGTGCTTGTATAACCTCCACAAACCAGCATACCTGTAGCACCAGCTCAACCATCTGGTACCACTCATGTCAGCACGTCTCATTAGCCTCCAGATGTCAGCTACACCAGTGTACCGTAATACCAGCTTCTGACTGGTATCACCACATCAGTAATATTTCATACTGCGTCAGTGGATGTCCACATGCATTGTTTGTGTATTGTAGAATGGAGATGGTGAGCACACATGTACACAGTTTGCATAGGTTATTTTGTGGTTATAATATGGTTACATCCCTATTGAAAAAAGCGACATCAGGTCTGATGTGATTTGGGACACTGTCTTGATGCTAACATCAGCTAATGCTAACATCAGAGCCGCTCTGATGCTGATGTTAACATCAGCTGATGCTAGCATCAAGACAGTGTCCCAAATCACATGGGACCTGATGTTAACATCAAAGCTGCTCTTATGATGTTAACATCAGGGGTGTCCAGGCTGATGTTAACATTAGAGCTACCCTGGCTGATGCTAACGTCGGAGTTGTCTTGATGCGGACGTTGGCATGAGAGCTGTATTGATGCTGGTTATGGCAATCTTGAAAATGCTGCAGTCTTTCTGCTTTCTGAAATGTCCTGCAAAGAAAGCCCATCATGTCTGCGGTAGATGAGTACTGGCAATAACCCACACATGCAGAAGGTAGTAGCAACGAATCACTTTATTCGCCACTCCGGAGTTCGTACCTTTCAACACATATCCATTTATCATCAACACACCTGAGCGCTGAACTTCTGGGGTACAAAATTGGTAATGGTCGAACGGTGAACAACAATGAAAAAGAGCACACACCTAGGTCCTCATTTCCGGTCCAACTTGCCCTTCTCCGCAAAAGCACATGTAAGCATTGTCATGACGAGCAAGGGTCCCCACCACATTGAACACGGTGCTTCCGTCTGTCTTGCTCTTGCTGGAGGACTCTGCGTCGTACACGCCCAGCCTGCAAGAAATATCATTCCAGAAAACACGAAAGCAGGATACCCATGTACAATAGTGTAGAGACACATGACATACCCTCTGCACAAAGTATACAGCCTGGCATTCTATGTTCCTGTCGTTGTGCAGATCGCCTGTAAATAGAGTAAAACGAACAATGAGAATGCATGGCGCAGTCGAACAGGTTGCTTCACAGTTATATTAATTACACACCTGAAATGGCAAGAATCCTGAAGGCGAAGAGCGATTTGGCTTCACATCCAGGGCCGCGTCTTCACTCTGACATTTCGAACGAGACTGACTGGTCTGCTCGCGGTTAGATGAAACTCTTCCACTTACAGACAGTTGCAATATCAGACAGGTTACAAGAACGACAGCATCAAGTGGGAACAACAACACAAAGCCTCTAAAACTCTGCAGACGTAGTTGAACCAGGCCTCCACAGCTCCCCGCATTTGCGGCAGTAGAAAAATAAAATCACGTCACAGTCACGTGGTATTACATCGTCAGGCATCATGACGGATGCCCATTGGCCAAAGGAGGATGCGCGCTCCGGGATTGGTTGATAAAGTTTCGAAATATCTGACAGCTCACTTTTCGCGGGCAGTCTGGGCAAGCTCGCTGCGTCTCCGCGGCTCGCCGTTGTCGGTTGACCACAACGACCGAAGAGGAAGTGTACGCGAGGGTTTGTTCGTGAGCTATAGTGACTCTGGCCATGTACTGATCTCCGATAAAGTGTCAACCTACAGACATTCTTTCCGGGTCGGAACTGGAATGCTTGGTGAGCTGACGCCTGAGGAACACTTTCGAGCGCTGTCGCATTTTCAAATACAGTGACTAAGAAGAGAGTGTTCGTAACGACAAAAGTATTTCCCGTGACTGTGTGACCTACGGTGCATCGCCAGAATGAGAAGATGCTCATCTGTGAAACGCACGCAGTCGTGGACTTCGCTCGCCTCCAGAAGTAGACTGTATGTGTGCTTTGCAAGTTCGAACTTGGTTTGGTTGCTGTCTATTCAAGGAACGAAACGTCCTGTACGCACGGTGAATATATGAGTCAAACATCTGAGTTTATACGTTGCATCAATAAATATGTATTTCGCCTATCAAAAATGTCTTAGTTATTTTGGAATAACGGGCGCCAGGTATGAAAACCAGTAGAAGTCAATGGCAGCCAGGGCCGGCCGAAAGCCGGGCCAAACTGAGAGGTTGCTGATTGGTTGGCTGCAAGGCATCACGACGCATTTTCATTGGTCGTATGTCCAGTGTTGCCTGAATTATCTCAAATTATGGGCTCTACGGGGAGCTGTGGGCGCCTAGTTGAACGCTCGAAATTACGCGAACTACATGCGGCGACGTTACACGTCCGTTACAGCAGCCGAAGCGAACGAAATAAAACCGCGCATGCGCGACAGACACGACAGACAGTGCTGGCTGGTGGCATGGGGAACACGCAAAAACGCGCGGGCGTGGGCTAGCCTGTGCTGAAAGTTGAAATGGGCATGGAGCCAACATCTCCGCGCAATGGCTAGCCTGACGAAATATGACGACTGTAGAATCGTACTACCTCTTGAGATTGTGGCCGTTCCAGGATGTTTCGGGAGATGGTGCTGTTTTCATGAGAACCACTGAATGTTGTGTTTGAAGCAAAATTGCAACTTAAGATTCGCCAAGGCTAAGCTATTAGTTATGATTGTCGACAGAGCGACCGTGAAACCTGAGAGCGAGAGATCAATGGAATAAAAAAGTGCACTCACTGTGTTGCAGACCCTTTATCGTTTTTCTTTTGTTTGTTTGTGATCAAAGAAAGCAAGGTTAAATATTACAATACAGAACGTGCGCAAATGAAAGGCACAGAAACGATTTAAGATTAAACTTTATTGTACTTGACGAGTGTGGGCCGGTCCCTATATTATCTGCGCTCGGGTGGGCTATATATGTGTGCTGTGTCAAATGCGAGGGAAATGTTTACATTTTACTTTATCTATTCATACAGGACATGTTGCTACAAATATTACTTTGCATTAAGCATCTGCAACCGCCCAAACTGTGCTTGCATAATTAAGTTTGCTGAGACAGTAGCTAAATTCACTAACATGGATAGAGACAATAATTTAACGAAAGAGGACGCTGGTATCTCTCACATGCACTGACATTTTCCAATACCAGCACTGGGGCGAACTGCATAGATCAGTTTCTGGTATGACTGATGTTCCTAACAAGTTGCCAAACCAGGTGCATGCGCCGCTGGTATATGGTCATGGCAATGCTGATACATCTACATCAGTTTCTACCATGACTGGTGTTTTTGACAAGTTGTCAAACCAGGATGCAGGAACTGCTGATATATGGTCATGTCAGCATGTCTGTTGTCCTGGTGCGGTGCAAACCAGAAACTGACATTTCTGGTGTTGATACTTATCAGCAAAAACGGAAACTGGTATAGTCATACCAGTTGGAGCATAATTTCAAACCAGGCTTCTTCAACAGGGTCTTTTTGTCCCCTCCGCAGATTTGAAGGGAGACCAGAGCATTCACAGTAGCCTCTGTTGACAAAATGGCCAGAGCATATAATGAAATACAAGTTGTTGGGGCACATTCAATAAGTGTATTGGGCCGTGATACATTTGTAACGGTGAGGGGTGCTTCTTTGCAATTATCCCCTGTATCTGCAGAGTCAAGGTATAACCAACAACGTTTCTGACATTCCTTCCTGCCAAATACTATGTTTTTAATTCAAGCTACTGACTGTAATGCGATTAGCTGCTGAGTGGAGCTGTAAAGTGATCGAATTCCAGTGTTGCTTGACGAGCGTTATGCATAGATAAATTCTTTTACGGCTAGCAGCACGCGAACGATAAAAGTAGATAATGATTTTACTTGTCCCCCCATATCCAGTTAGCGTTTACAGAAGTTTTTGCTCGCTTTGAGCACAACAAAACTGTGGCTGTCGGAACAAGATGTCATAAGCTTCACATTTATCTGTATATCTCCAGGCGATGTCCTGGGGACGTTTCTGTGGCATTCAAACGGTGCCCAAAATCTCGTCTACTGGATCTCTCATGGATAGCCCAGGGATTTCCTCCAGTCAAATACCCAAACCGCGGTATCCTGCAGATGTACCTACGACATCTGTTATTTACTGCATAAAACTGAAATGCGAATGTCGTTCTGGGACATCCAGTAGATATCGCATGGTTGTCCAGACATTCAGGACGTGCCCGACCTTATAGGGATGTCCTATGAATATGAATGGTTTACTGGGCTCTTCCACCCGGATAAGGTGAAGGGCGCATCCTTTCTGCGTTTGCAAACTGCGTATTTCTTGTTTCGGCTCATTTGCATAGCGAAATTTAGCGATGAAAATTTCAACACAGGTGCGCTTTTAACACTTATTTCCACATGGAATGCCTTTCAATGAGTAATATATTCCTTTCCGTCTTCTCGCTTTTATGCGAAATCCCATAATTAAAGAGTTAATTAATCATTATTAGGTAATTATTGATCTTGTAGTTACATACTTTCTTCCGGAGAATGTTCACCTGTCCATATTGCTCAACTGCAAAAACAGCGTCTATTGTGCTCTGCTAGTTTCTAAATACAATTTATGTGACGAATAAAAGTAAACATCCTGCAGAATGCTTTTTTGGCTTCACACAGCCACGTACCTGTGGCAGTCCGTACAACGCCCAAGAACACCGTGTGCAAATTCGGAATCAGACATGTTTATTAGTGCAGCTGGTCCTTTAGATCCGCAGACATTAGAGGTTGTCCTTTAATGACTGCTGAATCTCTCTCACTGCTGCTTCACCAGTCGATTCTCTTGGGGTGTTAGTGGTGATAGGGTCCACTGCTGAGGCATACTACTCTCCTTCATGGTAGCACCAACTACATCCACAGTACCTGTGAAACCCGACATTGTTTTGCATGGGGGCAGAGATACGTAGTCGACGCAGCAGCATAGTTCAATAAATCTGCTTTTAACAAGGCTTCCTGACTTCCATGACCTCAATGTCACATCACTGAAAATATCCTTCGCATCGTCTACAGAGACGAGAAAGGTGTTCATGTCCAGCTTTCCTTTACCACAATCTGCCTCACAGTTTGCGGCAGCTCATTTATCATCACGTGAATTGACCAAACTGATTTTTGCTGATTTAACTTGTGCTACTTGTGCCCCATCGGTTGTCAATTGATGACAAGACCTGACCGGGCTGGGATAATGCTTCATACTTTGCTCCGTCCAAGATACCTTCAAATTTGTTTGTCTCTTCTTTTGTACAGTGACTGCCGGCAACCTCTTCTCTAGTGATGAAAGATGAAAGTCACTGAAAAGGTTAGCCAGCTGTAGGACTTGAACCCACATCTCCTGGACTACAGGTCCAGGGCTCTACCAATTGAGCTAAGCTAACACGCCTTCTCAGCGACTTCCAGGGTACGCACTTGAGGCCTTGTATGTGTTTGTCCCTTCTATGTTGTTCCAGCCTCAGAACATCAGTTCTCTCATCTTCTCTAGTGTTCGGTTTACACTGCATTGTGGTGCTTCAAGAGGTGCTCCCCGGAAAAGAAGCAGGAGTGAAGGAGGTTGCGCCTTCAACTACTGCTAAATGTTAATTACATCTTTTAGATTTTCTATTTCTCACTATCTGATGCACGACAGTATTACTAGCCAAACACTGCGCATCTGTGAAGGCACAGTGCGACTGAGAATATTACACCCAAGCTGAAATATGTGCTGTGATAGAATACAATATGCAGTGCATTGATCCAGTAAATTATCCAAATCACATTGAGTCTAATTCATTTTTGCGGGAATTCATTTATACTCATTGGAAAGCTCTACACATCTAATGTGACTATACCACAACAAACCTACTGGGGAATCGAAATGGAGAACCATTCCAATGAGAAATATCCTGCTGGGGCTCATCGGCTCATGACGGGGAGGGACATTCAATGAGTTTGAAGCCACCACTTTTCATTGCATCTCATTAACACTTGCTGTGATTTCTCATTACATCTCATTAACATATACTGTAATTTCTCATTAAGACTCATTGAATATGGCACCATTTTCAATGTAATATTTGTCTCAAATCATCTATTGGGGATCAGAATTTTCGCAGTCACTGAATGAGATTTGTGTACATGATATGCAATAGGTTCAATGAGATTTTCATAGGATTTTGAATGAGACAGTTTCCAGTAGGGTACCCTGACTGTGGTCCAACCATTAACCGCGGCTACAAAAAGAGCCCCTTGAAGCTTGGATCAGCGACTAGCCGCTACGAAAGGGCAAAGCGACGAACTACAAAGTCGGTGTGCAACAGACATGACACACCTGTCAACATGACAGGAGGTAAAGCAGTTGCTTGTATTTTTTACATTGTCGTGTACCTGTAATGCACTGTGGACACAATAATATTGATGCTGCTCTGGGAACTGTATGTGTGCCTGAAAGTGAGAAAAGCAGTCCATCTGGAGAAACCGTCGGTTGATTCACGTGCTTCGTTCACTTGCTATTATTTACCAAATCTTTACAAGTAGTACTGAAGTAAGTGTACATTCTCATTTAGGGCATTCACTGCCAGGCAGCACGGATGGTGCAGTTATCCCAGCAGAAAGGACTGCTGGAATGCTTTTCTCCTGTGTAGTGCCTCCCACATATTGATGAATATACAAACACATCTCACATAACCCAGTGTATACTGTGTGTATCTTCCAGACACTTTATCTCAGACATCGACAAGGAGCACATGACTCAACTGGAGCAAGATAACATCGAGCTGAGGTGCGAGGTGCTGAAGTTTCGATATGAGCTCTCTTGCCTTCAGCTGACCCAAGAACGTTTGAGCCACAGTGACGAGCTTATCAGATCTTACACGGGACTGCCATCTTACGACATATTAGAAGCTGTATATGAGCTTGCTGCGCACAGGATAACCCATTCTGAAAAAAGCAGACTCACAAAATTTCAGGAACTGATTGTCTTTTTCCTAAAAGTTCCATTGAATATGCCCTTTGAGGATATAGCGCATAGATTTGACATTTCACGTACCGCTGCACCACGGAATTTTTATAAGTGGCTACAGTGTCTGTACAGTGTGCTCCAGCGCTTTATTCAGTGGCCTGATCGGCCATGCCATTGGCATTCCGTGAAACCTTTGGCACAGGAGTTGCTGTAGTGCTGGACTGCTTTGAGATATTTATGAACAGGCCATCTTTATTTGACCCACGAAGCGCCAACATGGTCCACATACAAAAGTCTCAATACGGTCAAATACCTTGTTGGAATAGCACCACAAGGCTGTGTGATATTTCTGTCACGTGGTTTTGGGGGTCGCACAAGTGATACAGAAATCAGTGAAACGTCTGGAATCTTAGACTACATTCGTCCTGGAGACATTGTTCTCGTAGATACAGGTTTTTTAATAAGTGAGTCAGTGGGCATAAGATGTGCAAGTCTAGATATACCATCGTTTACACGTGGTAAACGGCAGCTGTCCTTTGAAGGCGTTGAGAAGTCACATGAGATTTCCAACGTAAGAACCCCAAGAACACTCGCGATCCTCCGGACGTCCTCAAGATGTCATCGCGGCCTCGTCCGTGATGGCATGTCCGGAGGAGATCCAGAGAGTGTCATCATGGGATCTTCCAATGATAGTCATTTGCGTACGTCCTGCGGTCGTCAGCCGGAGGACATATATAGGAGAAGTAAAGTACTTTAACACTGCGTTTGTGCATTTCAATGCCTCCACCCACTAATTAGTGTTCCGGTTTCTTTGTCCTAACGAAATTCAACCGTACCAGCAGTGATCATCTATAAAGTACCTTGCAGACCTTTCCTTTTAGTAAATGTATATTCCCCCGACGAAAAATACTACGAAGAGCAAAAACAAATACAGGCGTACAAATACAAATTGAATGATATCAATGAATACTCCATTCACTGGGTTTAATGTGCGATAAAATGTAGCTTGCTAGGCGTCTCATTGTAACCTTGATGCCATTCATATCCGAGCAAGGTCCCTGACCGGATGCTACACGGAGCATTTCCGTGAAAGGTACAGAAAAGTAATGGCATATTGCAGCGAGTGCTAGACTCTCGATGGGTGCTTGAAATCAAATAAGCAGAAAACACGGACTTTACCTTGGTTATAACCTAATACTTCGAGCAATTCGTCACTGCAGTGTTGCTTATACATGAAATTTAATTAAACTTAGGTACCTCACCCTTCGTTCTGACTGCGACGCTAGGACGACTCTCGCACATGCGGGAGTTACAAAATATATAGAATATGTTTTATGTGCGAAAGGAAACGCCACTGCCGCATATTTCTTTCAAGGTGGGCTGCCTTAGACGTAGTGCACAGGACCTTCTATATTTTTGATTTACATACCGCGACACCCATTCTTCGTCATCGAAAACAGTCGAAGGGGAGAAACTGAAAATGACAAGCTGGTGGCCGACGTTGAAAAACTATAAAAAAAGTTGCTTTCTACTGTAAACGTCTGCTCACTTCTAAATAAGAGAAATGAAAGAAGATTCACTATAGCAACATGCAGAACAACATGATCCTAAAGTGCTCCTGACACTATCCCATTTTTGTCCCCAGATGTTGCCCCTAGGATCATCTGTGGTGTTTCATTCTAACACTTTTCTAACAAGTTCAGGATCCTTTGGGGATATTCCCAGGATGTCATTTCTGTCCTACAGTGACATCCTCAGGATGAGTGAGGGATGTCAATGTGTTCTTGAGGAATTCATGTTGAACGAATTATAGGACTTGTGTGAAGCAAGTACAAATTTTTAAGGGCTGCCATCCCGTAGAATTCATGAACAAATGTGGTGAGGAAATGACTGTACTTGACCAAATTGTCACCGTGTGTTGTGCACTATGTAATTTTTGTACTTGTGTAGCTTGTGAACAGCTCAAATAAAATGTGAACAGTAGGTTTTTATTATCGCAACCTCCCTCTCCTTCACTTAAGGCTCTATCATGTCCCAGCTAATCCTGGCCTTGTTTTGCAGTCTTTACAAAACCACTTTTTAACACGAGGAGCATGCTTCAATCCAACGTATTTAAAGTGGTACCATTGCACTTTACATCTGTCATTGTCACAGCAGATCATACGGCCTTCTTCTGGTTTTTAAGACTTGCAGTAGAGCTGCTGCTGTGCTTTTGGCACTGGCTGAAGAATGCGAGGTGGTACACTGTGAGACTGCTTAGTGCAGCGACTGAACCACTTTGCTCGAAGTTCCGGCATTATCACTTTGGTGTAGAATTCTCTTGGTTTAGAGAGCTCTCTGTTCATAAAATTAATATCATAGTATATTCTTTCCACATGAATCCAGTTTGGCGTCCAAATTACCAAGTTGGCATACAGCCTTTGTGCGCTTTCCCACAATGTCGCAATTTGTCACAGGTCAGAATGTGTCACTATGAAAATCCAGCGGCGTCCACAAGAACGAATACCGACCGAGCGTCTAGTTTCGCGTTTCGCTGCTTGCTCGCCTTGCTGCAACCTGCAAGGCGCGCGCCCTTCGGTTATTGTTGATGCCGATGGGAGATAGCGTTTCCTGAGAGTCGCGACAGAACCGCGCTTCCGCCTCGTTGGTTTTCGTTTGATATTCGTGCCATAAAGAGATCAGATTTGCGGTTATACATAACTTTCGCCGGCTTTACGCAACATCAGTGAGGAGCTTGGGAGCAAGGTTTCTGGATGGTGACATGCGAAGTGAGCAATTCGTAGTTCGTACGTGACATGAACAGTTTGTTCGCGTTTCTTTTAATCAAAACAGACGCAAACAAACTGAAGCAAACGAAAGTAAGTTTGCTGTGTGCGCAAAAAAAAGAAGAAAAAGGAGACAATGGGATTTTTGCAGACCACTGGATTTCCCCAAAGAGGGCCATTCTTGGATTGTTGGACAACTTTATTTTGCCCTTCCCAAAGATTAATATCAAACCCTTTGAGGCCGCTCTTGAACACGAAATAAAAAGGCGTTGTTATTGTTATAACAACTGCAACATCTGCCGCGTAGCTGCCTACAGTACGTGCCTACGTAAGTGCCTACAGTGCAAGGAAAGTTCTGGCGTTCCCTTTATAATCCATGTATTTTTATTCTTTACGGAACAATGGAATTTGGCAACACTGGTAAGCGACGCGCTTCTATCCGCCCCACCATTTGGCAAGGCGCCTAAAAACAAAACAAGGAAAAAAAAGAACTCCCTTCGTCCACTTTTGCTTTAGCGAACACGTGCGTGGCGCTTATTTTCTTTATCGTGTTGTTGCGTTATTGCGGTTTTGTTAAAGTTGCTGTGCCGTGCCGGATAAAGTTGGCGGGCAATCAACAACATAAGCAAAATATATGCCTTCTATCCGTTCCTTATCCGCAACCGGGTTTAGAGTGAGGCCCGGTTTCACCAACTCTGGGTAACTGAACCAAGATCAAGGGTTGTCAATTCTTGAACTTAACACACACTTCTATTTTTCCATCGGTGATGTGGTGGATTTTTGAGCAATAATAACTCCTTCAGTGAAGCAGACTCCAAGAACACTCTGTCATCCCAAGGATATCCTAAGAACATCCTGCACGGACAGGCTTGACGTCCCGAGGACGGTGAAATCTGATCCTCAAATCCTCCTCACCGTGTCAATGTGGCACTATTTATGGCGTACTAAGAATGTCCTCAGACCTTCCTTGAGGACAACTTCGGGACAGATATGATGACACTTCAGAGACGAATCCTAGTTTCACTTTATTGCGTCTCATTTATTGCGTCTCATTTTTTCTTCCGTGTGCTTTTACTGATTCCATACATCTGGGTAAAGTGCAGCAATAAAGTCTGGCTGCTCGTTTCTAGTGCAATCCACAACAGGCAATGAGCACAGCGGTTTAAAAAGAAAGCAGACAGCTACCCACGGACGTACCTCAATGACTCTCCACGGACAGTCCGCGAGTGTCATCCTAAGGATGTCCTGGGGATACACCTCGAAGGACAGGCACACGATGACACTGTGAGGACATCCTGAGGATCGTGTGTGTTCTTAGGTACCGCTCATCTCAGTTTAGATACTGAAAAGATTGGTGAAACTGGGTCATAATGTAGCCTTTGTGTTCTGGTGCTGTGCAGCGTTTATGTAAGGGATTCAAACTACAAAGAGGTTAATAATAAAAAAAATCTTGGCTGAACTATTTATACCTACCCACATACATGTCCCGGACAACACGTAAGAAGCTCAATAGAATATAAATGTCGTCATGACGTTGGTAGACAGACTGAAACTGAAACAAACCGGAAGGGGAGGGCTGGGTTCCACGAATGGGCACTTGTTTACTGCCTCCTCTTGAAAGAAAAGTAGGACCGCAAGTCGCGTGCCCTTTCAGAGACCACTGTAATCCCCTCGAGACCGTACCTTTTAGGCACGCCCTTGTCCACCCCTAGTTCTGAGCGTAGCTCAACTGCACCAAAGTGCTGGCTCTGTTGAATAGTACGATGTCATTTCTTTACAAAACGGAAGAGATCTACTGATGCAGCAGGATATAAAGTCCACATACTTCTGTGCAGTTCTGTGCATTTGCTTAAGCTCTCTGCGTTTCCTGTGCGACTTCTGCAGCTGTCCTGGGGCACATTCAGCCCACAATATGGAAAACAGTACTTATTTCGTGCGCATTCACCATACCCAAACTACAAGATGACAATATGTGTTGCCTGTTTGTTCAGCCTTTTACAAACCTATTTATACATACTGCAGCCGTTATTATGGCAGGAGCGAGCAGTCTGTGAAGATTTGTTCAAAGTATGTTCCCTGTTTCCTCCACCAATAGCATCCTGTTTGGCAATTGTCGAAGGCAAAAAGCTGTACTTAAAAACGTTGATACTTCAACAAAACGCACAATATTCAGATGTGCACAGCCTAGTCAAGAGGATCCTGAGAGGACAAAGTATGGATCCTCCAAGCTGATCCTCAGCATACTGTTTAGTGATAAGCCTAACAGCCTTCAACTGAACCATTTCCAAACCGTTTCCACGGCACTTTGTACAGGGGTTTTGTATGCCAGCATCGTAGTGTCTGCGAAAGGTAGTTTTCGTGTGCACTTCAAGAAGACAATCTTTTTAAGAGCCTTAGATCGAAGACACAGAACTAATGTGCGATTCCCAAAGATCGGAAGAGAGGTGCGCACCTAAATACCTGAAACCCTCAACTCAATTAATAGTAGGATCAAAACTACAAGGGAACATATTGAGGTTTGTGTTGTTCGCAAAAGACATCATTGCGCACTTTGCAAAATTCAACTGTAGTTGCCATGGCCTACATCAATCTTAAACACTGCAAACGGCTCATTGCCCATTGTGAACATGGCCATGCAACAGTGCTTGCGGCGTTGCATTTCTCACTAGTTTATTTTATCACTTTGTTATGAGATGACTAATGCTTTGCCAATTCAGCACGGACATAATTATACTTTGGAACAACTTGTTTGCAAAGCATACGTACTCGTATGCACTTCTTTTAATCGCTCCAGGAGTCTTTCTCTCCCGTAACACATCTCAGCAGATGCAGCATGTCATATAGTTAACACAATTTTGGCACAATGTTTGCTTGATATATCCAACAAGCAGAGATATCAAATATTTGTGCCAAAATTGTGTGCCACGTGTCCGTGTAAAGACGAGTCGCTTTGGTGGAATAGCACCTTGACGTTGAATGGACAACATATGTGTCATGGGTTTAAATAGAGTAGCACATCATACACATCAGAAGAATGCCAAAACTTCAGTGCTTTACCCATTTACCTGTTATTCCAATCCTTACTCGCCCTTCTATTGGAATCATGTATTTCAGCCTCATTTTTGTATTATTAAATTTTAATGTAGCAATCCTTTCACATGTCTTGTGACAGACAGCTTAGCAATGTAAGCAGTGTTTATGTGCCTCTCACAACCTGCGTTTTTATGTCTGAGGCTCTTTTTGTGACAAGAGGCAAGGGTGCTAGCAACATGGCATACATTCACAAAAATGCAGAACCAGAGAGACACACACAAAAAAAAAATACAGCATAACACAGTCCCAATCATTCTGTCGTGTCCGTTTTTCTGTGTCGTCTGTTCTGCATTTGTTTTTGTTTTTTCGTGTGTAGTTTCTGGAGTTTTAGCCCAAGAGCAGTTGCTGTAGAGGCTGCTGAGAACATGCTAAGCATACATTTTCTCATTCTCACATTATGCTGTAAGCAGTGTGAAATACAACTCAAAAGGAATTTAATGGGAGAGAACTTGTCACCAAGGTTAGTGTGGGAACATCATAAAAGAAAAATAATTCTAAACCATAATGGATTCCTATCCTATTTAATGGTACAGTATCAGATAAAATTTATTCAAATAATATTAAAAATAATATTAGCCGTGCAAATTATTAGCCAAACAGTGAGGCTGGCTGCAGTACACTACAATGTGCCACATGTAACAATATTAGTATACCTCAGTGTCACCAAAACTGACACATGAACCTTTAGGGAGGCCGCAATAGTCCAAGCGGGAGTTACACCACTTGGGGAAAAAAGAAAGCAGATGAAGCGTACGTAATATGCAACAAAACGAAGGAAACTATCTCGCTACAATGAAGTTGTTTTTCGAACCAGTAGTTTGGAAAGTGAATGCCTGGAAGTTGTTCCCTAAACTAACAGACAGTAGCTAAGATGCGAGTTGATGTGCGCGTAGTATATTGATTTTAGTTCCTGACGTGAAAGAAAATATTTGCATCGATGCAGTATCCCCAAAATGGAGCAAATCCTGGAACGAACGTACTGTATGTGGGCATCCCAAGACAATGTGGCTGAAAAGTGCACACCCAGAACCTTGACAGTATCAACTATGTCAACCGTTCTCCCATTTACGTAGAGGCAATTCTGTACATTAATCTTCTTATTTCTTGGTCGGAAAACAATTGCTTTTGTTTTGGTGGGGTTTAGTTTCAGCATGTTCGCTTGAGACCATGTCAACAAATGGACCATTTCCGACAATGCGTATGCGCATGCCCAGCCCTTGAGTCTGCCATTTTTTAGCGGAAAACATCGCCATGAACCCACCTGCGGGCGACTGTCGTGTTCATTGTGGGGAGACAATCGGTTTCAAGGTTACGCGGACGTTTGAGGTCTGGTAATGAGTACAATGCGCTTTCACCTCTTTCCGCATTCTTCTTCCAATCTTCTCTTGCTACTTTCCCACGCAACGTACGTGCCAGTTCGTAAAGCGTCACCATTATTGGGGAGAAAGACACGACGTTCGACATTCCGCCGCCAGGGGCGACGCGAATATGGAAAAGGTCCATTGTGCAGCAACGAATTCGCTCTTGCGATTAATTCGTTAATATCCGTTCCAGAGAGAAACATGCTGAGATTAACGACGTCATTAATATAGATGTTAAAGAGGAAGGGTCCCAGCAAACTACCTTGCGGAACTCCACACGTAATAGGGCGTGGTGATGACTGAAGGTTGTCAATAACTATGGTGTGAACTCTGTTACTGAGGTCAGATTGAAGTAGGGACCGTGCTGAGCCCCGTACACCATAGCACGAAAGTTTTTTGTATTAAAATACTGTGATTTAGACAGTCAAATGCTTTGGAGTAATCAGCGAAAATGCCAAGTGTGAGGAGTTTATTTTCAATATTCTGCAATATGGCCTCCTTAATATTTAAAAGCGCCATTTCAGTGGATTTAAACTTGCGGAAACCGAATTGTGCAAGTGCCCCAGATGAAATACAAGAGTTGAATAGCCATGAGAGCCAAGGTGAAATATCTTTTGCTACCCTTTTGATCGGTGTAATTTGCATATCATATACGTCAGTACTTTTAGTATTTTTAAGAGAACAATCCCAAAATTCGTGGTCACCCCCCCCCCCCCCCGCCGGCGCACTCCGTTACTATACTCAACCGCTATGCGGGAAGCGGCCTTACAGGATGTGAATTCAATGAGAGACAGCGTTTATGCCAATTAACAGCAAAACAGAATAAAAATTTTAAGATGCCATCGTCTAATAGAGAAGAACACCATGTAAAGAACTCCTGGAGACATGAAAGGCGCCAGCAGAATATAAGCCTAGTGCACCCTGGCCGAATGAACTTTAATGCATTGCGCCTATGGGGATTCCGTCGATTTTTGCACATCGCTCATGTCCAGACTACGATTTTTCGACAAAGGCAGTCAAATTCTCGAAATGTCATCGCCTATTTTCGTTCAGTCCAGGCCACATACCAACCACGGCACGATGTGTGAGTGTTAAGAGGGGATACGACCTCCGGCGGCCCCATGTATTCTCTATGGGCGAAACAATGCGATCTTTTGCAGCTAATACTGAACCGATTTGGACCAAAATGGCCTTGTTCGATAGATTTTAGAATTTCAAAAAATTCGCATTGGAGACATTTGCAATTTTTTTTGCAGAAGTTTTTAAAAACCTTACGAAAGCTGCAAAAAATTTGTAAGTTCGGTCTCTCGCTTTTGGAAGTTCGTAGCTCGTTTACTGTAGCACATATGTGAAATGTAGTCAGTAGCATTTACGCGGAATTCTTTCTTGAATATTTACGTGTCCATGTTATGTCTGTCCATGCCACCGGTTGTTCACAATATTGAAAAAACTTAAGGTATGTACGGCTCCGTGAACTGCCCCGTCTTGCCATCGTACAGTAGCGCCACATTGCTGGTCAGAAGAGAACTTCATATCGTTCCGCGGAATGCAGTCACTGTTCTGGCACCCTATCCCAGAAGGGGTTTCCCCGGCAGCGGAAGCGCGAAATTGAGGTCGTGAAACCTGTCTGAAGAGATACACGTTGAGTAGGTCGTCGCAAAATAATGGGAAGGCCTTGAGTGAGAATAGGGAGAATAGGCGGCATAGACCAGGAAAGCTTTGCTACACAGCCACACAATATTCGTCTCGCATCGCATGCACGTAAAAAGAACGGTAGAGTTAGGGGAGGTGAGGCACAGTGAGACTGAGTGGTGTTATCATTCGCTCTCCCGATGTGTTGACAGAAGACAGTTTTTTTTTTCTTTTTTTATGAGGTAATATCAAACAGTCAAAGACTGGATTATGGAAAGGCCGAAAAATAAGGAATTCCAAGAGGATGCCTGCGAAATAAATAATTTATGAATAAAACGTTGAAAAAGACTCCACGTAGAAATTCACTTTTTAACAGAACTTTTTCAAAAGAAGCTCTTTCTCTATCCACAGCTGTAAGATCAACCCCAGTACACGAGGGATGCTGCCAAAAAGTGGCATGCGCTGGACAAGGTCATACAAAGTTATTTTAAATGCATAAAAAGCATTTAGCACATTAATTCCCACTGCCTGTCCTGAGCACAGCGTTGTGGATGTACCTGATGTAGCAGATGTAACTTTTCGAATATATATTTTTCCTTTCTTGGTGGCCTCTGGCTTTCGATAGTTCAGTCTTCCCAGTTCTCGGGCTCGGGGTCCAATGATGGGTGTAACAGGGGTGTCACATATTACACCCAACAGAAGGGTGCTTATTGGGTGTATCGACTCAAAAAATGGCAAGTTCTGAAAAGAAAAAGGCTTGCTCCCAAAATTCACGGAACACTATTTGCACTGATGTACTGCAACCTGCACTTGCAAGTCTGAGCGTCTTAGCTGCCTAGACTCTTGGGGACATGTTTACAAAAAGAAAGTGCCTGGTGGGTGATTGCCAGTGAATGACTTGTACTACCCACTCAATGAATTTTAGAGGAGATGGTGTCGCTCTATATATTTGGCAACCCGAACGTGATTGTCGTCGTGTACAATAAACACTTGCAATAACACAGTCATCTCTACTTTTACTTTTCGTTTTCTGCCTAAGTGATCGAAAGTACGTTATCTAAAGGGAAGTTTGATGAAACGATTTATTCCCTGTATTAATTTTCAACAATTCTATCCTACTTACTTTGTAGAGCTCATTTTTTATCGCAGTTGGAATAACAATTTCCGTATCTTGGCTTCCTTACTTTTCGACCTTACGGTAATTCGGTTTTCTGGCTTTCCGGCCTGCTGATAGTTCGGTTTTCTGAATTCTCAGCCTTCTGATCGTTCGATGTTTTAATTTTTCGGCCTTTTAAGTTTCGACCTCCTGATATCTTGTCTAGGTTTCGAAGGATACATGTATGTTGTAAGGGAACCGGAAAAAAAGTTCCCGAAAAAAATGTCCCCGGAAAAAATGTTCCCGGAAGAAATGTTCCCTGAAAAATATGTCCCCCGGAAAAAATGTCTCCTCGAGAAACATCCACTCTTGGTACGCGTGGAATTTTTGCGAAATTCCCGGTTGCGATATTGGAGGTTTTCATGTCCTCCGGCTCAAAATAAATACTAAAATTCCTAACCACCTACTAAGGGTTTTTACTTTGAAAGCTCGACCTACTTTCACTTGCGATTTCTCGTAGGGAATACACCGCAATCAATTTCACGTTCGTTGATACAACGTGACACAGGTTCGAATCCTGTCACCAGGTGTGCTCTCTGAGGTTTTCCCTGGGTTTTCCGTCGGACTTTCCTGATGAATGTCGGCTCACTTAGCCCTGAAGTCGGCCCAGGACGCATACTAACCCCCTGTCACCCTCCCTCCTGCTGTCCTCTGTCCACGCCTGTACATCGCGTACAGCAATAGTTCCTTCGCAGCGCTAACACATTTAGCGCTAACATTTTCTCCACTAATCAGCACAAATGTGAAGTGTCCGCCGTCCAGTTTCAATAAATCAGGAGAGAAGACGTCATTCGGATTGACCAGGAGCATGTCAAGTTCTTTTTTAGAAGTGTGCAGATCGACGTGCACGGTGATGTGTAAAGAGGAAAATAAAATACGGGGCGAAAGCAGCAAAATTGACGGACAAAAATATATTTCAATATGTCTAGCGGTATCACATCTCGGGAGCCCCATGACTGTACAGGCCGCATTGTTGCAAGACACAATAAGTAAATTCACCAAAACTGACGCACAGCGACTACCTAGGCAAAGAAATGCTATGTGTGAATACTGAATAGTCATTTTAAAATGGAATTGTATACGAATAAATTAAGCGACTCGTTGAATAACCGTAACTGAATACATATACAACGTATACCGGAATACAAACATGTACGGTACATATATGTATGCGTAAGTATAGCGCTTACTCTTTTTTTTGTGTGTGTTCTCCATGTGCCGGGTCTCTTCAAATATATTCAGTTTAGTAGAAGCATCAATTCGATGTGGAATTCGAACATTGAGTTCCATATTTGATTAGGAAATGGAATAGGATATACGATTACTCGCTTCGGTGCAAACATTCACACCGTCCTATATGGTAAAAAGTCAACGTCCGAAGTCAACCAGTCCACGCGTGCCAAAAGTGAATTTTCCTCAGGGGACATTTTTTCCGGGGACGTTTCCTCCAGGGGACATTTGTTCCGGGGACAATTTTTCCGGGGGCATTTCTTCCGGGGACATTTTTTCCGGGGACATTTAATAAACTAAAACTGGGTGTCCGCCCATTTCATCGAAAATCGTTTGGTCGAATGCCGTTTGATCGACGCCGTTTGTTGGAAAGGCGTTTGTTTTGAAAGGAGTTCAAAGCTCCGTGGAGTGCGTCGTACGCACCTGTTTTTCCGTAAGTTTTGATTCGAGCATACGGTGCAGGCAATCAGTGTCCTCTGCTTTTTTATTTATTTGTTTGCTTTGTTCAGCCGAAGAGGGGAGGCCACTGGTTATTTTAAGACCTTTGTCATTTACGAACAACACAGCTGAACAGAAAAGTGGGTACAATCCGACGAATTACACATATTGAAGAATATGGCTTGACGTTGGGAGCAGCCGACAGTCTGTGCTTCTTCTGGGCACCCTTCTCATTGCTGGCGGCAAATTTAAAGGGGAATGTTCTGAAATCGGATATCCATATGTGTGCGAAAGCCGCTCGTCTGTGGAAACTATAAAAAGGATATTTCTCAATGGTACAACAAGACCTATTAAATTAACAGCATATAAAGCATTGGTTCCGAGTGGCTCGGGACTAACATCTCCATTTTTTTCTTTTACAAATCAATCAATCAAAACATTAGGAAGGGAGTTGCCTCAGGACAGAAGCCGCCGATATTTCGAACAGAGACTGTTCTGCTGAGACTGTTCTTCTTCAACAGTCTCTCTTCGAAATATCGGCGGCTTCTGTCCTGAGGCAACTCCCTTCCTACCGGTTCGTTGGATTTCTACCCATCTACAATCAGAACATTAGTTCCCCTCATTTAGAGTATGCATCTGCAGTCTTGGATCTCTGCACATCCGCGCTGTCCGAGAAAAAAAAAAAAACAAATAAAGAAGACAAAATGCAAAGGTCTGCTGCACGGCTTATCTTGTCTAGGTTTCGGAGGACTTATTCGGTTAATGTTTGTAGCGACAAATAAATTTAGATTCACTTGCACACAGAGGCAAGGTAAATACACTAAATCAGAATAGTCAGTTAAATACAAAATGCGTCCGCAAAATGTTCTAGTGTGAGAACTCGGCTCCAAAGAAAAATCAGCAGGTGAATATAAATAAGCGAGGGCCAACGAAATATAACATTTGGACACCGCGCTGCGTCCAGAAAGTCAGACAAGCTAAGATAGCATAACATCAAGAAGTCACCAGATGCAGTCCACAAAGGAACAAAAGGGAAGAATTGGCTTTCGTCAGGACCTCCTTCTTTCTTTGTAGCTGAGTTGACCTTGGCAACCCAAACATGACGTGAGATCCCTGCATCTCAATAGTCAAGGAGGTCACACGTGTTTTTGGGACTACACAATCCTGCGGAGGAGTGAGTTATTTGTACTAAGGGTAATGGTTACAGCTTCCTCCAGGCTGAGACCCGTATGTTCGTGTGGCGCCATCTACGAGCGGAAAAATCGTGAATCGGAGATGCCGCCTCACTCGTATCCCCTCTTAATCCTAATGCACCCAGGGCCTTCAAAGTTGCGACTCAGACAGGGTTCCCCTCCTAGGCGCTCGACGGCCTAAGTCCCAGTATTATCGTATCACGCATGCGCTGAGACTGTAGGGCCGGTCTGAAGAAGTTCGAAACGAGAACGGTCATTTTTTCCAGAAGTCGAAGGGGCTGACAGAACAGACAACTTTATTTTGAGTGAGTAATATACAAATGATACCGTTTTGTATTTTATATCGCTTTTATATTAAACTATACAACTTGATAAAACTGTCCATTTCGAGTGCCGTTTTGGAAGTGATTTTGTCAAACGCGACCTTTCAGGGTGCAACAGGAGAACAAGATACAGGGTTCAAACCCCGTGATCTTACTTTCACATATACATATTACTTAGTTAGCTTAGGATATCTTTATTATCATCGTTATATCAAATGATATTAAGCCTCGAAGTTGACGAAATTGGCCATTTCCAGTGCCGGTTTGGAAGCCATTTTGTCAAACCCGACCTCTCAGGGTGCAATAGGGCAACAAGATACGGGGTTCAAACCCCATGATCTTACTTTCACATATACGTACTACAAAATCAGCTTAGGACATCTTTAATATTATTTTTATGCTAAACGATATTAACCCCGAAGTTGACGAAATTCGCCACTTGGCCATTTCGAGTGCCGTTTTGGAAGCGATTTTGTCTAACGCAACCTCTCAGGGTGCAACAGGGGAACAAGATACGGGATTCGAACCCCGTGATCTTACTTTCTCATATACATACTAGAAAATCAGCTTAGGACATCTTTAATATTAATTTTATATCAAATGATATTAAGCCTCAAAGTTGACAAAATTGGCAATTTGGCCATTTCGAGTGCCGGTTTGGAAGCGATTTTGTCAAACGCGACCTCTCAGGGTGCAACAGGGGAACAAGATACGGGGTTCCAACCCCGTGATCTTAGTTTCACATATACATACTACAAAATCAGCTTAGGACATCTTTAATATTATTGTTATATCCAATGATATTAAGCCCCGAAATTGACGAAATTCGCCACTTGGCCATTTCGAGTGCCGTTTTGGAAGCGATTTTGTCAAACGCGACCTCTCAGGGTGCAACAGGGGAACAAGATACGGGGTTCAAACCCCATGATATTACTTTCACATATACATACTACAAAATCAGCTTAGGACATCTTTAATATTATTTTTATATCAAATGATATTAAGCCCCGAAATTGACTAAATTGGCCATTTGGCCATTTCGAGTGCCGGTTTGGAAGCGATTTTGTCAAACGCGACCTCTCAGGGTGCAACAGGGGAACAAGATACGGGGTTCAAACACCGTGATCTTAGTTTCACATATACATACTACAAAATCAGCTTAGGACATCTTTAATATTATTTTTATATCAACTGATATTAAGCCCCGAAATTGACTAAATTGGCCATTTGGCCATTTCGAGTGCCGGTTTGGAAGCGATTTTGTCAAACGCGACCTCTCAGGGTGCAACAGGGGAACAAGATACGGGGTTCAAACCCCGTGATCTTACTTTCACATATACATACTACAAAATCAGCTTAGGACATCTTTAATATTATTTTTATATCAAATGATATTAAGCCCCGAAGTTGACGAAATTCGCCACTTGGCCATTTCGAGTGCTGGTTTGGAAGCTATTTTGTCAAACGTGACCACTCAGGGTGCAACAGGGGAACGAGATACGGGGTTTCATCCCTTGATCTTAGTTTCACATATACATACTACAAAATCAGCTTAGGACATCTTTAATATTATTGTTATATCCAATGATATTAAGCCCCGAAATTGACGAAATTCGCCACTTGGCCATTTCGAGTGCCGTTTTCGAAGCAATTTTGTCTAACGCGACGTCTCAGGGCGCAACAGGGGAACAAGATACGGGGTTTCAACCCCGTGATCTTACTTTCGCATATACATACTACAAAATCAGCTTAGAACATCTTTAATATTATTTTTATATGAAATGATATTAAGCCCCAAAGTTGACGAAATTGGCCACTTGGCCATTTCGAGTGCCGTTTTGGAAGCGATTTTGTCAAACGCGACCTCTCAGGGTGCAACAGGGGAACAAGATACGGGGTTCAAACCCCATGATATTACTTTCACATATACATACTACAAAATCAGCTTAGGACATCTTTAATATTATTTTTATATCAAATGATATTAAGCCCCGAAATTGACTAAATTGGCCATTTGGCCATTTCGAGTGCCGGTTTGGAAGCGATTTTGTCAAACGCGACCTCTCAGGGTGCAACAGGGGAACAAGATACGGGGTTCAAACACCGTGATCTTAGTTTTACATATACATACTACAAAATCAGCTTAGGACATCTTTAATATTATTTTTATATCAACTGATATTAAGCCCCGAAATTGACTAAATTGGCCATTTGGCCATTTCGAGTGCCGGTTTGGAAGCGATTTTGTCAAACGCGACCTCTCAGGGTGCAACAGGGGAACAAGATACGGGGTTCAAACCCCGTGATCTTACTTTCACATATACATACTACAAAATCAGCTTAGGACATCTTTAATATCATCGTTATATCAAATGATATTAAGCCTCGAAGTTGACGAAATTGGCCATTTCCAGTGCCGGTTTGGAAGCCATTTTGTCAAACCCGACCTCTCAGGGTGCAATAGGGCAACAAGATACGGGGTTCAAACCCCGTGATCTTACTTTCACATATACGTACTACAAAATCAGCTTAGGACATCTTTAATATTATTTTTATGCTAAACGATATTAACCCCGAAGTTGACGAAATTCGCCACTTGGCCATTTCGAGTGCCGTTTTGGAAGCGATTTTGTCTAACGCAACCTCTCAGGGTGCAACAGGGGAACAAGATACGGGATTGGAACCCCGTGATCTTACTTTCTCATATACATACTAGAAAATCAGCTTAGGACATCTTTAATATTAATTTTATATCAAATGATATTAAGCCTCAAAGTTGACAAAATTGGCAATTTGGCCATTTCGAGTGCCGGTTTGGAAGCGATTTTGTCAAACGCGACCTCTCAGGGTGCAACAGGGGAACAAGATACAGGGTTCAAACCCCGTGATCTTACTTTCACATATACATATTACATAGTTAGCTTAGGATATCTTTATTATCATCGTTATATCAAATGATATTAAGCCTCGAAGTTGACGAAATTGGCCATTTCCAGTGCCGGTTTGGAAGCCATTTTGTCAAACCCGACCTCTCAGGGTGCAATAGGGCAACAAGATACGGGGTTCAAACCCCGTGATCTTACTTTCACATATACGTACTACAAAATCAGCTTAGGACATCTTTAATATTATTTTTATGCTAAACGATATTAACCCCGAAGTTGACGAAATTCGCCACTTGGCCATTTCGAGTGCCGTTTTGGAAGCGATTTTGTCTAACGCAACCTCTCAGGGTGCAACAGGGGAACAAGATACGGGATTCGAACCCCGTGATCTTACTTTCTCATATACATACTAGAAAATCAGCTTAGGACATCTTTAATATTAATTTTATATCAAATGATATTAAGCCTCAAAGTTGACAAAATTGGCAATTTGGCCATTTCGAGTGCCGGTTTGGAAGCGATTTTGTCAAACGCGACCTCTCAGGGTGCAACAGGGGAACAAGATACGGGATTCCAACCCCGTGATCTTAGTTTCACATATACATACTACAAAATCAGCTTAGGACATCTTTAATATTATTGTTATATCCAATGATATTAAGCCCCGAAATTGACGAAATTCGCCACTTGGCCATTTCGAGTGCCGTTTTGGAAGCGATTTTGTCAAACGCGACCTCTCAGGGTGCAACAGGGGAACAAGATACGGGGTTCAAACCCCATGATATTACTTTCACATATACATACTACAAAATCAGCTTAGGACATCTTTAATATTATTTTTATATCAAATGATATTAAGCCCTGAAATTGACTAAATTGGCCATTTGGCCATTTCGAGTGCCGGTTTGGAAGCGATTTTGTCAAACGCGACCTCTCAGGGTGCAACAGGGGAACAAGATACGGGGTTCAAACACCGTGATCTTAGTTTCACATATACATACTACAAAATCAGCTTAGGACATCTTTAATATTATTTTTATATCAACTGATATTAAGCCCCGAAATTGACTAAATTGGCCATTTGGCCATTTCGAGTGCCGGTTTGGAAGCGATTTTGTCAAACGCGACCTCTCAGGGTGCAACAGGGGAACAAGATACGGGGTTCAAACCCCGTGATCTTACTTTCACATATACATACTACAAAATCAGCTTAGGACATCTTTAATATTATTTTTATATCAAATGATATTAAGCCCCGAAATTGACTAAATTGGCCATTTGGCCATTTCGAGTGCCGGTTTGGAAGCGATTTTGTCAAACGCGACCTCTCAGGGTGCAACAGGGGAACAAGATACGGGGTTCAAACCCCGTGATCTTACTTTCACATATACATACTACAAAATCAGCTTAGGACATCTTTAATATTATTTTTATATCAAATGATATTAAGCCCCGAAGTTGACGAAATTCGCCACTTGGCCATTTCGAGTGCTGGTTTGGAAGCTATTTTGTCAAACGTGACCACTCAGGGTGCAACAGGGGAACGAGATACGGGGTTTCATCACTTGATCTTAGTTTCACATATACATACTACAAAATCAGCTTAGGACATCTTTAATATTATTGTTATATCCAATGATATTAAGCCCCGAAATTGACGAAATTCGCCACTTGGCTATTTCGAGTGCCGTTTTCGAAGCAATTTTGTCTAACGCGACGTCTCAGGGCGCAACAGGGGAACAAGATACGGGGTTTCAACCCCGTGATCTTACTTTCGCATATACATACTACAAAATCAGCTTAGAACATCTTTAATATTATTTTTATATGAAATGATATTAAGCCCCAAAGTTGACGAAATTGGCCACTTGGCCATTTCGAGTGCCGTTTTGGAAGCGATTTTGTCAAACGCGACCTCTCAGGGTGCAACAGAAGAACAAGATACGGGATTCGAACCCCGTGATCTTACTTTCTCATATACATACTAGAAAATCAGCTTAGAACATCTTTAATATTAATTTTATATCAATTGATATTAAGCCTCAAAGTTGACAAAATTGGCAATTTGGCCATTTCGAGTGCCGGTTTGGAAGCGATTTTGTCAAACGCGACCTCTCAGGGTGCAACAGGGGAACAAGATACGGGGTTGAAACCCTGTGATCTTACTTTCACATATACATACTACAAAATCAGCTTAGGACATCTTTAATATTATTGTTATATCAAATGATATTAAGCCCCGAAATTGACGAAATTCGCCACTCGGCCATCTCAAGTGCCGTTTTGGAAGCGATTTTGTCAAACGCGACCTCTCAGGGTGCAACAGGGGAACAAGATACGGGGTTCAAACCCCGTGATCTTACTTTCACATATACATACTACAAAATCAGCTTCGGACATCTTTAATATTATTTTTATATGAGATGATATTAAGCCCCAAAGTTGACGAAATTGGCCACTTGGCCATTTCGAGTGCCGTTTTGGAAGCGATTTTGTCAAACGCGACCTCTCAGGGTGCAACAGGGGAACAAGGTACAGGGTTCAAACCCGGTGATCTTACTTTCACATATACATAAGTATTACAAAATTAACTTAGGACATCTTTAATATTTTTTTTATATCAAATGATATTGCGCCCGGAAGTTGACTAATTTGGCCATTGGGCAGTTCGAGTGCCGGTTTGGAAGCGATTTTGTCAAACGCGACCTCTCAGGGTGCAACAGAAGAACAAGATACGGGATTCGAACCCCGTGATCTTAGTTTCACATATACATACTACAAAATCAGCTTAGGACATCTTTAATGTTATTGTTATATCCAATGATATTAAGCCCCGAAATTGACGAAATTCGCCACTTGGCCATTTCGAGTGCCGTTTTGGAAGCGATTTTGTCAAACGCGACCTCTCAGGGTGCAACAGGGGAACAAGATACGGGGTTCAAACCCCATGATATTACTTTCACATATACATACTACAAAATCAGCTTAGGACATCTTTAATATTATTTTTATATCAAATGATATTAAGCCTCGAAATTGACTAAATTGGCCATTTGGCCATTTCGAGTGCCGGTTTGGAAGCGATTTTGTCAAACGTGACCTCTCAGGGTGCAACAGGGGAACAAGATACGGGGTTTCAACCCCGTGATCTTAGTTTCACATATACATACTACAAAATCAGCTTAGGACATCTTTAATATTATTGTTATATCCAATGATATTAAGCCCCGAAATTGACGAAATTCGCCACTTGGCCATTTCGAGTGCCGTTTTGCAAGCAATTTTGTCTAACGCGACGTCTCAGGGTGCAACAGGGGAACAAGATACGGGGTTTCAACCCCGTGATCTTACTTTCGCATATACATACTACAAAATCAGCTTAGAACATCTTTAATATTATTTTTATATGAAATGATATTAAGCCCCAAAGTTGACGAAATTGGCCACTTGGCCATTTCGAGTGCCGTTTTGGAAGCGATTTTGTCAAACGCGACCTCTCAGGGTGCAACAGGGGAACAAAGTACGGAGTTCAAACCCTGTTATCTTACTTTCACATATACATAAGTATTACAAAATTAACTTAGGACATCTTTAATATTATTTTTATATCAAATGATATTGCGCCCCGAAGTTGACTAATTTGGCCATTTCGAGTGCCGGTTTGGAAGCGATTTTGTCAAACGCGACCTCTCAGGGTGCAACAGGGGAACAAGATACGGGGTTCCAACCCCGTGATCTTAGTTTCACATATACATACTACAAAATCAGCTTAGGACATCTTTAATATTATTGTTATATCCAATGATATTAAGCCCCGAACTTCACGAAATTCGCCACTTGGCCATTTCGAGTGCCGTTTTGGAAGCGATTTCGTCAAACGCGACCTCTCAGGGTGCAACAGGGGAACAAGATACGGGGTTCAAACCCCGTGATCTTACTTTCACAAATACATACTACAAAATGAGCTTAGGACATCTTTAATATTATTTTTATATCAAATGATATTAAGCCCCGAAGTTGACGAAATTCGCCACTTGGCCATTTCGAGTGCTGGTTTGGAAGCTATTTTGTCAAACCTGACCTCTCAGGGTGCAACAGGGGAACAAGATACGGGGTTTCAACCCCGTGATCTTACTTTCGCATATACATACTACAAAATCAGCTTAGGACATCTTTAATATTATTGTTATATCCAATGATATTAAGCCCCAAAGTTGACGAAATTGGCCACTTGGCCATTTCGAGTGCCGTTTTGGAAGCGACTTTGTCAAACGCGACCTCTCAGGGTGCAACAGGGGAACAAGATACGGAGTTCAAACCCCATGATATTACTTTCACATATACATACTACAAAATCAGCTTAGGACATCTTTAATATTATTTTTATATCAAATGATATTAAGCCCCGAAATTGACTAAATTGGCCATTTGGCCATTTCGAGTGCCGGTTTGGAAGCGATTTTGTCAAACGTGACCTCTCAGGGTGCAACAGGGGAACAAGATACGGGGTTTCAACCCCGTGATCTTAGTTTCACATATACATACTACAAAATCAGCTTAGGACGTCTTTAATATTATTGTTATATCCAATGATATTAAGCCCCGAAATTGACGAAATTCGCCACTTGGCCATTTCGAGTGCCGTTTTGGAAGCAATTTTGTCTAACGCGACGTCTCAGGGTGCAACAGGGGAACAAGATACGGGGTTTCAACCCCGTGATCTTACTTTCTCATATACATACTAGAAAATCAGCTTAGGACATCTTTAATATTAATTTTATATCAATTGATATTAAGCCTCAAAGTTGACGAAATTGGCCACTTGGCCATTTCGAGTGCCGGTTTGGAAGCGATTTTGTCAAACGCGACCTCTCAGGGTGCAACAGGGGAACAAGGTACGGAGTTCAAACCCTGTGATCTTACTTTCACATATACATAAGTATTACAAAATTAACTTAGGACATCTTTAATATTATTTTTATATCAAATGATATTGCGCCCCGAAGTTGACTAATTTGGCCATTTCGAGTGCCGGTTTGGAAGCGATTTTGTCAAACGCGACCTCTCAGGGTGCAACAGAAGAACAAGATACGGGATTCGAACCCCGTGATCTTACTTTCTCATATACATACTACAAAATCAGCTTAGGACATCTTTAATATTATTGTTATATCCAATGATATTAAGCCCCGAAGGTGATGAAATTCGCCGCTTTGCCATTTCGAGTGCCGGTTTGGAAGCTATTTTGTCAAACGCGACCTCTCAGGGTGCAACAGGGGAACAAGATACGGGGTTCCAACCCGGTGATCTTAGTTTCACATATACATACTACAAAATCAGCTTAGGACATCTTTAATATTATTGTTATATCCAATGATATTAAGCCCCGAAGGTGATGAAATTGGCCATTTGGCCATTTCGAGTGCCGGTTTGGATGCGATTTTGTCAAACGCGACCTCTCAGGGTGCAACAGGGGAACAAGATACAAGGTTTCAACCCCGTGATCTTACTTTCGCATATACATACTACAAAATCAGCTTAGGACGCTTTTTGCTTAGCGAGTGTCGTTTTGGAAGCAGTTTCTTCAAACGTACGCCCTGGCTCCAGGATTAAAGGGGCTTCGCACGTTTTAAAGGGTTCGATCTGCTGCCGAACGTTGCGGTAGCCTCTGTTACAATCCCAGTACAAGCCGTTCATAGTACCTTTTTGGCACCATGATACATATCATTTGAGTCATTGTAAAGGGCCCTGCTGCCGCCCTTTTCCAAATTTTGCTGTGGATTTCGATGCAATCACAGGAGAGGGGCATAACATAAGCCGTCGCGTCTTTATATGTGTGAAAAATGTCTGCCACCATGATTAAACGTTTTTTTTTTTTTTTGTCCGTTTTAAAGGGCTCTGCTGTATCCTTTTATGGAGTTTGCGGCCGCATCCGTTAGAATTCCCGTAACAACAACAACTTTATTTTCGGCCTTGGAGAGTGGGGAGTTTCATCGCAACAGGCGATACTCTACCCCAGTGCTTGGTGGAATGGGGGGAATAAAATAACGTGCCCCTTTACAATAACGATCGAAGTCCGATGGTGTCCAGAAATGTCAGAAGACATTTGAGCGCAGAGCGTTGCTGGGCTGGATTGGGCTAGGGACCAAGCAATTTCGGTAGGGAGAAAGGGCGAGAGTCCAGCTGACGAAGAGACTCGGAGAGTGTGGTTCGGGAAGGTTCGTAGTGAGGGCAATGAAGAAGAATGTGCTCCAGATCCTCAAGAGCACCACAGTGGCAGCAGGTGGGAGAATCAATTTGTCTCAAGCGGTAACGCCACTGAGCTGTAAAGGCCACATCGAGGCGCATGCGGTGGATTAATGCAGCATCCTGACGAGATGTGTTTCGTGGCATGCGGAAAGCGAGCGTGGGATCAACTCTGTTCAACATAGAGGGGGGAAGAATGTCGGTTGTCCGTTGGCGGGAAGCCAGGGGTGTCACTAGACGTCGCAGAATTGAACGGCGGTCTCCTCTGAGCAGAACAATACGGGTCCGCTTCCGAGACGAGAGTGCTGCTTCTGCGGCGCTGTCGGCCTGCTCGTTCCCCACGACACCACAATGGGCTGGAACCCACTGGAGAACTAGCCTGTGGCCTGCGGCGTAGATAGTGTGGTAAGCCATTAACACGTCTGTGACTAGGGGTGCGGATGGGCCTCGTATGCCGGAAGTTTCAATTGCTTGAAGTGCAGATTTAGAGTCTGTAAAGACTGCCCATTCCCGGGGTGGAAAATCAGCGATGTGTTGTAGAAAGAAAAGGATGGCATAGAGTTCCGCAGCTGTGGAGGAGGTTGGATGTGAAAGGCGTCTTCCGTGCACGACGCCTTCGGATGGAATGACGAAGGCTGAGGCGGACTTGTTGTTTCGGGATGCGCCATCAGTATATGCTGCCGTAAACGTAGAAAACTTCTCGTCTACCAGAGCATGAAAATGGGCTCGGAGGACTTGAGGGGGGACCTGATCTCTTCTTTGCAGAAGGTTTGGGAGGCGTACAAAAGTGGGCGGTACCGGTAGAGACCAGGGGGCTTCCGGCGGTATAGTGTCCTTAGTTATGAAGCCAGTGAGAGTCTGGCGTGTCCCGTAGAATGGCAATAGCATAAGCCGTTGCGTATACTTACATGACATTGGAACTATGAAACAAGGGGTATCGACCGTTTTAAAAGGCTCTGCTGCCGCATTTTCCGTATTTTGCGGTAGTCTCTGTTACAATCCCAGTAGAAGGGCAGAGCACAAGCCATTGATTACATGTCATCGGCAGCATGATACAAGGGGTTTCGCCCGTTCTGAAGGGCTATGCTGCATCCTTTTCCGATATTTGCGGTCGCCTGTATTATGATCTCGGTAGAATGACATAGTATAAGCTGTTGATAATATGTCTTTGGCAGCATGACACAAGGCGTTTTGCTCGTTTAAGAGGGCTCTGCTGCCACGTTTGCCGAATTTGGCGATCGCCTGTGTTATAACTCCAGCAGAATAGCATTGCACAAGCCACTGATAACTTTCTTTCTTCGCTCCATGATACAGGGAGTATCGCCCGTTTTATAAGGCCTTGCTGCCGCCGTATCCAAATTTTGCGGTCCCCTCTTGCGCAATTCCGGTAGAAAGGCATAGCATAAGCCGTCATGAATATGCCTTTGGTACAAAGGGTACAAAGGGTCTTGCCCGTTTTAGAGGGCTCTGCCGGCGCCTTTTCCAAATTTCGCGGTCACCACGGTTAAAATCCCAGTACAAGGGCCTAGTATAAGTCGTTGATAATGGCTTCGCTATGCAGAATACACCAGTGACTCTTTGTGGTGTATTCCTTGGTTGCCCCTGCCATAATCGGGGTTGCAGAAAGGTTACTTTTTACTTTTCTCAAAGAAGTTGGCAAGTGATGAAATGTTTCAGAAGGATATTGTGGGTCATTTCTTGCAGGTCGACGTGTAAGCGAATCATGGACTTCCTTATGCGTGCTGCACTTCGAGAAAAATTGGTTGATTACCATGAACAGTGAAATTCAAACGGCATCGTAACGTATATGTATTTTTATCTATGATGTGTTTTCCTCAGACTTTAGCACCAGTGCTCGTTGGTGTCTGTTGCCGTGTAAATGTTCGGACTGCCGGCGATTTGCCGTGCAAGTTCACTTTTGTGCCCCGTAGCTTGGCAAGCCCCGTCGCTTTTCCTTGCCATATCGTCGCGGCTCTCTCATGCTGAATTCAAACGGAAGGTATCAGCTTTTAGTCCGTTGCACAACTCGTATCAGCAGCGAAGAGGAACGACAATTTCTTCTTTGTCATTGTTGTTGCGGCTGGCACTATCATCAATGCGCATAGAAGCCAAGATGCGGTACCCGACGTGATAAGATGTCTGCGTGATTTCGAGTGGAGCGAACCATAGGGTGGTCCCAAGCAGCAAAATGCACTGAAAGTCTAGTGCAATAGGGGTGGACGGGTAGGTGAAAGGCCTTGAACAGATTCGTGAAACTAAAGGACATTGATAAGACACATACCGTCCACCCCTATTGCACTTGACTTTCAGTACATTGTGCTGCTTGGGGTATATCTATATGGATACATATCTATGGGTAGATGCACTGGTGGCCAAGCTGTATCGGGAAATCTCATGAATTACAGGGGAGTGGTTGGAAAAATTCAGGGGGAGTGTACACCTCTCTGGGGGGTGGGGGTAATGACCCTGGAAAGGACCGCAATTATAGCAAAATACCTTAGCGTAAACAGCTGAGCGGTATCGTTATTAGGCCTTCGCATATACAATTCGTCAATGAAAAACTTCACTTGACACACCAACAGAAACAAATGAGCTTGAAAGGCGTTGCAAGTTCTTCGTACATAGGTCTTCACGAACGATTATCCCAACGTTCAGGAGCACTGAAATTGTCGGTTTACACACTATATTGTTGGTTTTGCTTGCATTTTCAACGTGAAAAAGAAAAAAAAGTCAGGGCAAGAGAAATAATTAAAATTTTTCACACAATGACCCTCGTACATAACTACTCCATCTGTTTTTTTTTTTTCTGCGCCTCTCTGTGCTCCGTATATAGTTTTTCGCGCATGATATCCGGAGAGGCTGCTGCTATGCTGGATGCCCATAAACTTAGTGTAATAATTAAGATGATGTCATTCTCTGCACTTGTCTCCACTATTACCTCACAGTTACCATATTACTTACAGTGTAGTTTATCAAAATGCACGTTCAGACCAGATCGCTATAACTACTTGTTGAGGTTCATGAGTCACAAGATCTGCTTGAATGTGAATTTACTTCCTAACGTCGACAGGAGCAGCACTAGATCGAGCAAGGGTAAGGGGATAGAGTAGCAAGCCAGCTCAGGCTAGGCTGACATCTCTCACCTCATACAAAAAAAAAGAAGGTAAAAACAATGCCTGAAAACCTGGTTTCATTCAAAATTCTTCATTATTGGTGTGTGCGTGTGTGTGTGGGGGGGGGGGGGGGCAGCTTTATTCTATTTAGTGGTCAAGAGCCCTCGGGACACAGAATAGCTGACTGCAAGCCATACACATGCGGCCCGCGTGTGTGAGAGCCCTGATTGCCCTGATCTAAGCATTGCTTCATCTTAAGCAAGAAATAAATACTGTACTCGCGGGCGCGTAGCACTTGTTTAGCGTTATCTCTGTAGGAGCTATGCGTTATCTCTGTAGGAGCATCTCCAAGTCTGGTATTTAGTTCTGCTCCAAAATCTCTGTTCCAAAGAAGTCGCGTTTGATCAAATCATTGCCACTCGCATCGCCACAGCACTCGCAGACGCCAAATTGTCCATATCTTCCATTTCATTTACTAATAACTCTAGATATAAACGTGATATCCAAGATGTCATCACTTAATAAGTCTGTATATTCATGCTTAATAGCTATGAGTCCGCGGCCCATACCTGTTTCCCTTGCTAGAGCCTGCGAAGTAGCGTTTGGTTAAATCATTCATTTTCAAGCGACCAAAGAACAAACAGAAGACAAGGTCACACACAAGTCGCTCTGTTGTTGTTTCGTGTTTGTTCTTTGGTCGCTTGTAGATTTACACCAACCAGCCCAATCTATATACTTCAGACATTTTGCCAAATCGTCGCCCAAGTGGCACTCACTGGCGTCAAGTTTCCTCTATTTTAGCTCGTAATAACTCTTGATACCAATTTGATGCTGACGGTATCATCATAAAATAACGTAGTCTGTGTGTCGTCTGCGGACCGTAGCTGCTCTGCTTGCTGTGCTGCACTCTTAGAACTCGCAATTAGTCAATTTTTCGTCCAGAAGGCTTTCACAGACGCCAACCTGCCAATTTCATCCGGCAATCTCCCGATATCTAGAAAGTCTCATGCTCGTTCCCACAGTTATACATCACTTCTTATTCTTTATCTTACGCGAATGCTCCCGGGCGTGTTATCGGTGTTATTATCAGGTCGGAGCGCGAAAAGGGAATTGTTCGCCTCAGATATGTCCTCCTCTGCTCAGATCTGTTCCTCCTCACGTACTCACGCACCACCCTGTAAACTTAGCTTCCTTGCGTAGTCCTCTGCTATCAGGTCAAGCCGGGTTTCAGAGGGGGTGTCCCTGAATGCTGCTCTTGAGAATACAAGAGGTAACTTCGTGTTCATCTATTGGACTAAGAAAAAGTGAGTGAGGAGAGCTGTAAGATACATACGCAGAGGCTGCTGTCGTTTCATTATTGGACAAGGATTGGTTCGTCAAAAATATATTAAAGCTCTCTACCATTCCCTGTCCGGTCACAGTCCTGTTTCCGACAAAGACACTGTCAATAGATTTGCGTTCAGCAGTCTTGCCCAACAAAGTATTAACATTTTTCCACAAGCACCTAGGTGAAGCAGTGGAAAATAGCATCCCATAATAATCTTTCTTTGTGCGTTTGATTTCAGATGTGACATAATTTCTGAACTTCTTGTACTCGGCAAGAGTGCGTTCATTTCTGTCCCTTAGGAATACCTTGTACATCTTGACCCTTCGGCGTATAATTTTTAGAAGGCCAGAAGTCATCCACGGTTTACGATGTCTCTTATGCTGACTTCTAGTAATCATTGGAAGAAACGAATGATACCTATCTGCGAATTTCAAGAAAAAACATCATATGCATCTTCTGATTGAGATATGTGTTTAATGAAACTCCAATCGGTATCAGCTACCGCAGCATGAAAGCAAGCAATGTTTCTTTCATTTAATTGCTGGAACGTGTGTTGTTCCTTTCACTCCCGAACATTAATTTTCTGTGACAGAAATATGAGAATGTGATCACTAATGTGGGTACTGATAATGCCAGCTGTCATTGTAGATAAGTCGCCGTTAGTGATAAAAAGGTCGAGTAAAGTAGACGTTGCAAGTGTTACACGTGTCGGTAGCGAAATGACATTGCAGAAACCATATGTACCCATTAGACACTGAAATTCGTCACTACTAGTAGTGTGCTTCAGCATGTCGACATTGAAGTCTCCGCCTAAGTAACATACGTATTTTTGTAGTACTACTATAAATGACAGAAATCCTTCTAAGAATGAGAGAAAATTAGTAATATTACCTCTTGGTGGACGGTAACATACAGCAAAGACGTACTTAGAACACTGTAATGTTAAAAATTCAAAATCTGGTGTCATAGCACCAAATTCATCAACGATTTCACAAGAAAGTGCGTTTCTACCTAAAATAATGACACCACCACCATTTTTATCCCTGCGGTTTAAGGAAAATGTTTGATAGCCCTCAAGGCTAAATACTTCGTGAGAGGTTTTACACCAGGTTTCAGTGAACATGACAGCATTGAACAGTTCCTCCAAACGCGCAAAGAAAACTTCCAACTCGGAGGTTTTGTTTTTCAGTGATTGCAGGTTTATGTGGAGTAAATTAAGACATTTGGTAGACACATGTGTTGCAATATTTTCAGGAAACACAGTCATATTTTCAAGCATACAGGAATACAGAAACTAACACGGTAACTAACATGAAATGAAAAGCAATCTCAATTTCCGGTGGCATGTTCACGTAATCTTATCAATATCACAATGGCGGTCAATTCGTAACACGGGAGTAAGTGGCACAAAGATGTAACATTTGTCACAGACTGTGAAACCTCAGAAATTTCTTGCGAAGCAAGGATGCCATGCATTGTTCATGCATCTACTTCTTTCGCTTTTTATGTGTGTAGCTACATGGTTGCTTTTCAGTTCATATACACAATGTAAGCAATATGAGATTCCTGCCTGGGAAGACCTCCAAACAACTTAGCTTTGTGGTGTGTTTTCACGTTGTGTGTAGTATGTCTGTGTGTGTCTACCTACTTTAAAGTGCTCTGTTTTGACCCTTTTCTTGAGGTTTTGAGGTTAAACTTGAAAGGGTTCAGCAACATAAATTTAGTTGACTTAGCATGCTAATTCTGAATAGCTTTTTAGAAATGATGCAGAAGTGGGTGGGAAGGCTAACGGAATTGAAACACTGGAACCATGTCACATGTGTCTGTTCCTTCGTGTGTGCTTCAGCATAAAAATGACTACTTCCTTGTACCCAACCTGAATGACATATGCATCTGTGTAACTGCAGTGCACAAAGCAAACGAGTAGTGCACTTACAGTTCCAGCAGATCAGGTTCCTCAAGTGGGGCCTCAAGCGGGGCTTCAAAATATGACGACTCCAATGTCCTATGAAAATTCCATAATGAGGAAATGCCATTAGTACCATACCTACCAATGTACAAATGTGACATTGAAAAGTACCATACCCATCTGTCTGGTTTGGAACGTAGCTAGCATCATTAGGATCCAACATCCTTCACAAAATCAGTATACAGGTACACTTATGCATTCAGAAATGGGCTGCATGTACACAGAAAATATAATCCGGTATAAGTGTACATAGACCTACTCTGCCATGCTGTCCTCGTCATGAGAATGGGGACCATCATCCATGGGGACATCATTCATGGGGACACCATCATGGATGACGGGACCATCAGGAGGGAGGATGGGGCCATCAAAAACTGGAGTTGAAGTGCGTCGCACGTCATCATAGAATACAACTGGCTCTGTCTGACAAGATGCGTCACTGAGCTGAGGAGGCGGTCATGTTTGTACGATGACTTGTGGAACTAATCAAGAAAAGTAAATTTGCAGATAATATCCCTATCCATATTCCTATGAAAAGCAAAGAAAACTTACCACTGTTCTCCAAAGTTTGTGTTCCATGCTCCGTGTATGTTGGCCTGACTGCGCTGGGAAACACAGGTGACACTACCTGAGTAGCAGGTGGGGACAACGGTGCTGTCTCCACATCGCCACCAGTATCACAAATGACTCCACCGATATCTGCGAAATACGATCAGTGTATTTCGTGATAGCGAAGCCAATAGCGAATACAATGCAATTAAGTGAACACGAAACGTAACAGCATCAAGAACACTCATTCACAGTGTTCCTCCAACTGCAAATTTATGCTGCACTCACCACATTCGGCACAGAAGTGATCTTCCGCATCCGTGTTTGCAGGCATTGTGGGTGTGCTCAGCTCGTATGCACTGAGTGCTTCGTCGACAAGCTGCACACAAAATTAGCAAATTTTATTTTGTGAACACACATTGCAAATTAACCTCACCTCTTTCCGCCTTTGCTCGTCGTACGATACACGCGCAGGTAGTTCCATATGCCTTCCGAAAATCGTGGGCCGGGCACGAGAGATCGCCGTTTGTTGCTGCAGCCCATATTGAACATGAGTTCGGTCGAGGGATCGAACATATCGGGACTGAAGTGTTTGGAGCAAAGTCTGCTGTGAGTTGTCGGGTGCCAACTCCTCGTTTTCGGTGGAATAGCGGCCACCCACTGACGAAAACAATCACTGTCTTTCGGAAAGTGAAAGAACGAAACATCGGGCGTCGTCGGGTGCTTGCTTTTGCAGCCTACCATTCCGCTCGGTGAACGGCCACTGACGGCAAATGAATTTATAATGAAAAATATCACGCAAAGTACTCGCCAACGATAGAACAGAACGAAGCAGAAGATGTGATGCGGCAGACTGTGAGTCAACCTACGTGACACCTGGTCAATTCACAGTGCCTACACTGGACGTAGCCGCCAGAGCCCTCAGGGTAGTTCGGATAGAAGCCAGCATGAGAAAGAGTCATACAAGGTTGTAATAAGAAACTTTACTGTGAGCATGGGTAACCCTCGGGGGCGGACATCGCAACGCCAGCAACCACGCAACCCAGAGCCAGATGCAAGAACCCGGGGGAGCACACCAGCAGCCAGAACCTGGTAGAGCAGACCCGCAGCCAGAACCAGGAACCCAGGACCAGGTGGACGTTCAAACCCAGAGCCAGGCGGTAGGACCCCCAAGACGATGCCGACCGTCAGCCAGGAATGCTTCGCTTCCAGAACCCAATCGCCCGTGCACCTCTGTCCGTGCCCGTTACGTCACACCTTCTACGTTTTTTCCCGAGCTTCTTCCTTTTCTCAGGTGTGCCCACAACCATCACAATAACCCCCTACGTCGCAAGACATTGCACAAGCACAAATTGTTCAATGTCTCCAGAAAATCACAATTCCACGTCACAAAACATTAATCCAGACACTTTGCACTTTGATGCCACCAAATAGAAAACCGAAATGTCCTTCTTGTCCATTCTTCTAAATCTCAATGTACTGATACGATACCAATGTCTCAATATCATGCCCGTTAAAGTAGACGTAAACATATCAATGACCATTCCTAGCCACCTCTGACTGCAAACTGTCAACCAAATATATAGATTCAAAGAAACACAAAGCGTTACGTCACTTTAGCTATAGTGCGAAACATCAACGTCAATACACACACTCTGGTCCAGCCGCGCACAACCTGTACTTTAAATCCGACTGCCGGGGTGTAGCACACTACATGAACCCGATGAAAATGGAGCGATTTGAATGAAAATGATTTGCGAAACGACATATACATTCCAGGAAAATGTCAGTTCAACAACTCTCACACTCCCTTCTGACGAACAACTTTCGAAGACTGCATGCGACCCACTTTCAAGAGCGCGCACTACTGTCGTTTCCTCTCAAGCTGTATAGATACATATTTGAAATTCTTCAAAATACAAAGAAACACCACATACTTGTAACCAAGCCCCTCCACAAGAATGCTGGTCACAACGAAACCACAGGCTTATTATACTGTCTAAACCGTTTGTACACCACTTATGTATTGCCCTTTTCACTTCTGTACCATGCTCTCCCCGTCATAGTACCGCTAGTACAACGTTCGCTATAGCAACGTCTGACGCCGGCCTGCTGGCCAGCCCAAATACCCCGTGCTCTACTCTCATTCACTGGGGTACACCGTCGGCTGTTTGAACCAAAACCCCTGTAGTCACCTTTGTCTACACATTGTTGACGCCTCAACTGTTCTTTCGCATCGGAGTTGTGTAACCAGGGGCAAAACTGAGTTGTCTTTGACCGTTTAGCACAATCGAACTCGCTCGATCTGTGTGGAACAACACCTACGACTGCATGGGCCCCATTTCTTGAGTATTTTGCAGGCTCCGGAGACTTCCGCTCAGTTCTCCTCGTGTCCGTCACATTGCCCACCAGTAAGTCACATATCGGCGCATTCATGCAGTACGCCACCACATTCCCCGACAAATACGGCGTCGCAATACTTATGACTGCCTCTGGTAGCCAGCGCGGCGTCCCGTCCGCCAAACGTACCACCACAGAACGACCAGTCAGCTGGCTGTCTTTTACCAGACTTCTCCTCACTATGACGATGTTTGAACCGGTATCGCGGAGTACCTCGACAGACTGTCCATTGACTCTACCTTTACCCCACCGTAGCGATGTACGCCGGTCACCATTTCTGGAATGCACAGCATTTACTACATACTCTTTGGGTACCGTGGTGCATCCTGTGTACCGACCCTCGAGCGGCTGCTCACGATAACTAACGCTACCATCGTTCACAAGACCTGAACCAACACCCATAACACAAGCGTTCTTAGCGCCGCTTTCCAGTCCTCTCTTCGGACAATTCACTGACCTATGTCCTGTCTCTCTACATGACCAACAGGCCCCTTGCCTTTGCCTAGTGAAGGCTGTCCTACAATCCGAGGCTCTGTGCCCCATCTCGCCACACAACATACAACCTGTAGGCTTTCTCGCGACACTCTTAGGTGCTACCGGCTCCTCCTCAGCCTTTCCCAACGTCCTCAAGCCCTGGGCTTCCAAATATTTATCAGCCCGTTTACAAGTTTCATCAAGGGTCTCACATTCACCCTCTTTCAAAAATACGGCCAACGCCGGAGGACATTTCAAAAGAAACTGCTCCCGTAACATTAAATCACGCAGCGACGTGAACTCCTTAGGCGTTTCAGATGTCTCCACCCACTTATCGAAGAAGTGCGTGAGGCGTGCCCCAAACTGCTTGGCTGTCTCTTTCTTATCGGGCGTCGATGACCTGAACTTTTCCCGAAACCCTTCTGCGGTATATCGAAATGTCTCTAACAGGGCATCTCGGACCTTCTCGTAATCGTTAGACTCTTGCGGCGACAGCCGTCCAAACACCGCCAGCGCTTCTCCTGCCAGAGATAAACTTAAGGCTGTTGCCCACTGCTCCTTGGGCCAACGCAGTCCTTCTGCCACTATTTCAAATCTATGTAAATAGGCGTCTAGGTCATCCCTCTTTTCGTCAAAGACAGGCATCACTTTGTGCGAACCCGGTCGAAACCTCTCACTAGCTGTGCCGCTCGAGTCAGGGCCAACGGCTGCTGTGGCCTGATTCGCGGCTTGGACACGCAACGCGAGTACACGCTCCTCAGCTAGCAGTACTCGTTCGTCCAACTGCCTCTCTGCTGCTCGCGCAGCCCGCTCCTCTGCCCTCGTCTGTCTCTCCATTGCTCTCTGCTCCTCGACCCATTCCCTCAGCTCGTCGTCGCGCACTCCTAGTGATTTCCCAAGCGCTATCCACTTCTCCAACTCTCCGCTCATGCTAGCACCGAGACCTGAGAACTCTGTCAGCGTAACGTCCTGTCGCGGACGCCAAAATTGTGATGCGGCAGACTGTGAGTCAACCTACGTGACACCTGGTCAATTCACAGTGCCTACACTGGACGTAGCCGCCAGAGCCCTCAGGGTAGTTCGGATAGAAGCCAGCATGAGACAGAGTCATACAAGGTTGTAATAAGAAACTTTACTGTGAGCATGGGTAACCCTCGGGGGCGGACATCGCAACGCCAGCAACCACGCAACCCAGAGCCAGATGCAAGAACCCGGGGGAGCACACCAGCAGCCAGAACCTGGTAGAGCAGACCCGCAGCCAGAACCAGGAACCCAGGACCAGGTGGACGTTCAAACCCAGAGCCAGGCGGTAGGACCCCCAAGACGATGCCGACCGTCAGCCAGGAATGCTTCGCTTCCAGAACCCAATCGCCCGTGCACCTCTGTCCGTGCCCGTTACGTCACACCTTCTACGTTTTTTCCCGAGGTTCTTCCTTTTCTCAGGTGTGCCCACAACCATCACAGAAGAAACAGAAAATAGCGCGCTTGAGAAGACTACCGGTGACGTGAAGCACAGTGTTGCTAGACAGCCGTTCCATGGAAAATCGCCGAATCACTCGGTATAAAAGAAAATCGTTTTCTAATTATCTATGTCACCTGGAGATGAGATATTGCGACCAGTGAAACATCATACGATATAGATTGACGTAGCATTGTTAGTTCATAACGCTTTTGGTGCGGAGTCTCCCTTTAAAGATGACACTCAAACATTTGATGCATTTTACAATATCAACAGGACTATTAAGATAGACTATCTCTTTATTTAGACTAACACTCCTGTTTTTGGTCGAAATATGATTGCTTCAGTTTTACTACTATTAATGCGTGAATAGTTTAAATGAACCCATTTTTACAAGTTGCAAAGCATCTCGTTAGCAGTAGTTTCTATTACATCAATATCAGAGCCACTGGAAAACACGCTTGCATTGTCCGCATACGAAATAAATTCACAATTGACATCAATGTTAATTATGTGATTTAGATATCGGGTATTAGATCCGGGTATCTCAACTGGGAGCCGAGTTGTGAGGTTCCCAAAACGTACCATATTTTACAAATGAGGCAAATTTGCGAATTTTTATCTCCTCAATTGCAAGCCGTAGGATCTCCACAACTTCCAATGCAATGCTGCCCACCCCAGACAATATGTAAAAAAAGTGTTAAATAGTTATGAAGATACGCGGCGTCAAACTGCGTAGGAAACGCAATGGTCGAAATGTCCACATCAGAATGATAATTCATTGAAATAGAACCACCGATTATTTTCAGCTACTTTCAGCGCCAATATGCCTCCTAAGGACGAGGTTTTAATATATGTTTGAAAAACAAAAAATTCATCACCGTGCATGATGCGCCGTGAAATCACCGTATAATAACTCAAGTATACAGGGTGTTCAAAATTAAGCTTTCACTAGCACTTTATAAATACGCGAACAAAAGAAAACTGGCTGCTATTTTTCTGTTCCTTGAGTAAGAAACAGGTGCTACATAATTAGCAGCAGCTGTTTCTTACACAAGTAGCGTAAAGTTATCATCCGGTTTCCTGTCATCGTTGTGTTTGCGTAGCGCTCGTGGAAGCTTAATTTTGAACGCCCTATAGTTCAGTGTATTGCAGACGTTTTATTTATCGAACAATGCATCATTACTCATGAAGTAGTCACAACTTACAAGTCATCTCTACAGGTGAGTTGTACTGGTTGTACATGCGTTAGGGACTAGAGTCTTGTGTATTTCTTCCCAGAATGTGTCGCACAGTAGAAATTTTAGGAGCACCACCTAATGCAGCTGAGGGTGCATGCGTGGTATTATGCAGTCCAGCATGGCTACGAAGAGCATGTCGTGTCCTGTTCCTTGGGATGCTGGACATAGAAGTTTATTGTCATGAGCGCAAAATAATGTGCTTGCTGATATTGTCAAATGGCTACGCATGTCCGTTCAACAGTAGATTCCAAAGATATCGTATTGCATTTCAATGAGAAAGCTAATCTCAAAAATGTGCTAGCGTCATAATACGTGATGCAGATAAGGTCTTCTTCGCCAGACCTGGGTCATCTCCAGAGACCTCCTACATGAAATGGTCACAGGCTGGCAAACATAGCATTCTGAAATCTTTCTCACCCTTTAAGTAGCATTCAACTGAATTTTGTTAGACCCGTAAATTATTTTATCAATTCATTGATGTGATCTGTGGTACTGTCAAATGGGTGCACGTGTCTGTGCAGCAGTATATATCGCGGAACTGGTACTGTTTCTAGCGTTTAAATGGGAAAGCTAATCTCATAAATATGGTAACGCCGAAATAAATCATGCCGATGAGGTTACCACTTACTATAACTGCAAACACTCTAGTCCTTTAAGATAACAGTTAACCGAATAATGTTAGACGCGTAACTCATTTCAGCTGTCTAAGAAGTGGCGTTCCACACTTGTTTTGCAGCACCACCGCAACCACCACCTGCACCACGTTACCGAAAATAGTGACCATCAGAAAATCGATTTGCTTCATGTCAACACATCATGCTATAATCAGCAATAATCATCCGAACTCCTATTACAAGAACGGATTGAGGAATCGTCAACAAAGATGCTTCAACGGGGAGAAACGCACATCCGAGAAAAACGAGAACAAAGTGTCTCAGCTGGTGGACAATGGGCGTACGCATACGAATTTGTAGCGCGGAGATAGCATGGAGAATCACAACTGTTCAAGCAGCGTCGTCCGCGTGCCTTGCCCACATATCGTGCGACGTTGTCTCATTCGATGCTATCTTTTCCTGTGATAAGTTTGACACAAATGAAATATGAAATTAAAAAAAGAAATACAGACACCCAGCGCAAATTGTGACAACTTACATTTGCTAGACCGTGCATGATGTGAGACCGTGAGACGCCAGAAGCCAGCGTGACCGTTAACGAAGCGAAAGAAAAGACGCTTTGCACACGGAACCATGCACGTGTTCTCAGAAGGCAGGGCCCGTATAACAATAGACGATTTCAGAAATTGCATGGATGGTCCGCTAGAAAGCGCCGTGTTGCGATTGCCCCACCACTGCACCTTGGGATTTAGTTTTCATGAGTCAGACAGAAGAAGAAGAGCGCAAACGGTTTCGGTTTTCCCTCCTACCTTCAAGCAATAGGCAGGCAAGCACGAATGCAAACCATTTCCCACGACGCATTGCGCGATGCGCGTGACTTGGGCGACGGAGGGCCCCCGTGCGGAGCACAAGGGCAATATCTGAAATCGCCTATTGAAAAACAATATGCGTCAATATGGGCGTAAAGAGCTAATACTCCAACGCAGAGCTTCAGTTTATCCGTCAAGACAAAATCGTATGCGTCAGGATATAAGAGTAAATCATGTCCTCCGTCCCAATTACGCATAAAACTCCGCCCTTTACGCTTACAGCGCGCGTTTACGGGTACTAGGAATAAAACAGAGCCTGACGGATACGGCGTCTGCGATTTTGTCGAACTTTACGCTTAGTAAGATTGGACGTAAGCGTAAATTTATCCGTTTCGTTTCTGAGAGTGCATGGCCGCGCCCATGAAATCAGCAATCAACTGTTTTTGTTTTGTGGAGCGTGTATCAAACTGTTTGCAGTTAATGGTGTAGGTACTTAATGCGAGTGGGAGAGCTTCGGCAGTCTTCCTGTGGATTCGTGGGTGCATCAACGAAGATGCGCATAGAGTCATTCCAGCTCAATCGTCCCAGTAGCGTGGATCGACCATCGCCGATTTCCCAGAAAAAAAAAATTAGAGTGTTGACATTGATGGGAACATGAACCACATAAAGTATTCTTCCCGGAAGCCCGTTTAATGGCTGCTTCGAACTCCCGCACAAAGCAGTAAATCAGGGCGCGCTCGAGCGCGCACTGGGCGAGTGCAGCTTCATATTGGTAAAAAATGCAAACGGGACTGTCTTCACAAAGCCTGGTACTAGCTCTGCACCGGTCCACACCCGTCCGCCGCGGATCATACGCATGGGAGCGTTCGGTGAAACATCCTCTAAATCCACAGACTTTGCGATTTTTTTTTTCCGAACTAACTATTAATGAAACTTCCAACAACTAATTTTTTACAATTTCAGACCTGTCCAAGTAATGCGCAGAAAAAGTTTGAAGCTCGAATACCGCACTTTTTTTTATCGCAAAATTGCGTGTTCAAGCAAAAACCCGTAACTTTGTTGAGCCGCCCTGAAATTTCTGAACATGTTGTGACAACGAAACCGGCTCAGAACAGTAGTCCCATGTCCCAATACTCATAACACAAATTTTCTCAGAGGTGTTTTTCATTTAAGGCGCGAAGCGATTTTTTGAAGTTGCCCTGGTGCCGCAGGCAATGGCCGACCTTGTCTCAGCCGCAGTACGCGGGGAGGGAGCGAGCTTTCCTACATTTGCTCAAACAAAAACGCGAACAGGAACCACAGACAGCAACAACTACTTGCCTTGATTTTTATTTCGGCAGCAGTTCCTGAACTTCCTGATGCTGCCTGGCATGACCTACCCCAGGGCAACGGGCACAGCGTGAAAGCATACATTCTTCCTTCCCGATATCACACACCAAGAGTCGCACAAGCTCCGTGTAACTTTCTCTAAACCCTATACCTTGCAGCATCAACTTCAGGTTATGATGGTATAGGCACACACAAACGAAATGTGTTCCAGGTGCCCCAGCCGGTTCCGGGACATTTGATCGAACGCCGTTTGGTCGAAAGCCGTTTGATCGAACGCAGGACATTTGGTCGAAAGCCATTTGATCGAACGCCGTTTGATCGAAACGGCAGCGGTCGTTTGATCGATTTTTTTTAATTGGTTCACTTGGGGTGTCAAAAATGACAAAAAAAAGACAAGAAAAAAAAGCTGCAGTTCTAAATGCAGTTATCCTAAGGAACATTTAACTTTGTGTAATCTGCTTCCCCGTAAACACATTCCTCAAGCTAACCCACTTTTTAGTGTCCAAAAAGCAGTACAAGGGCCAGGGTTGTTCACCGTTAACCCGTTGGACAACCGAATAGGTTTTTCCGCTCTGACACATGGTGACTAAACATGCTGTACTTGTTAATCCCCAACCCTTTGTGAAATAATAATAGACGTCAAGTATTAAACATTTTGGCAAATGAATTAAAAAATAAGTAAATGAAATTTTTGATGTTTATTCCCGTCGAATGTGAACAAATTTTAACAGTGGATTATTGTTTGTAATCAACTGTATAGGAGAAAGAGCAGTTTCAGTTTATTTACTTTTCGCCTATGTGCAAGTGAACCTAAATTTAGTTCTTGCAACATGTAACCGAAGAAGTCCTTCGAAACTTTGACAAGATTATAAGGCAGCAGATCTTTGTACTTTCTCTATTTCTTCGGATATCGTGCATGTGTAGTGATTCGACGCTGCAGATGCATACTCTAATGTCGAACTAAGGTTTTACATGCTGTTAATTTAATATCTCTCGTTGTACCATGGCGAAATTTCGTTCTTAGCACCCACAGACTTCGAGTTTCTTTGCACATATGACTATCCCGTTTCGGACCGTTCCCTTTAAATATGTCGCCAGCAATAAGAAGGGTGCCCAGAACAAGGATAGACTATCGGCTGCTCTAAACCGGGGCAGCTTTCTTCAATATGTGTCCTACTGATTGGTAAATGACAAACGCCTGCAACTAACCAGTGGTCTCCCCTCTTCGGCTGCAAAAAGCAAAAAAAAAAAAAAAGAAAGAAGAAATAAAAAAAGCAGAGGACACTGATTGCCTGCTCCGTATGCTAGAATCAAAAGTTACAGAAAAAGTGGAGAAGTTACAGAAACAACACAGTGCTGGCAGCTTTGAATTCCCTTCGAACAAACGTCTTTCGAACAAACGGCGTCGATCAAACGGCTTTCGATCAAACGGCTTTCGACCAAGCGGCGTTCGATCAAACGCCTTCGATCAAACGGCGTTCGACCAAACGGCGTTCGACCAAATGGGCGGACACCGCCCCAGCCAGAACGCACCATGCTCCTCGAAGGCTAGCAAATGTTGAGAACCCCGCTCTGAGGCTGGGATTGCTGCTCTTCCATGTCTCATATGCTTCACGTAGGTTTACGAGAACTATCCTCTTCTGGTGCCCCTTAATAACGTCTTTTTTTTTTTTTTTTTTTCGGGAAGGCAGTACGCTACTGTGTCCTCTTCGTAAAAAGCCGCCAGGTGCCGCCAGGTCTGAAAGTTCATTCTAAGAGGACGAAGTCGGCAGCGGGTCTCTGTTAGCGCGATTGAATCTCATTACGGCCGATGTCTCAATACGGCCGATAATCCTTTAATCCCCAAGTGTCTCAACACCGCCGAAGATGTCTCATAACGGCCAAAAGTCAAAATGTGTATTATAACGTGCATTGACATGCAATGTTCCAGCCAGGTATGGATATACATTCCAGAGGGTATAAGCCATGCAGTGTGCCCTTAGGGCCCTTATCATATATATAAACATATTGTGAGACAATCAGTAGGTTGTCATACCACAGCACAATGCAGCATATTGTGTAATGTGTACACCCCAACGGTAGTGTTGATGTTGCTGTGAAGCAGCAGGCTACTAGGTGGAGTTAGCTACTTGTGGAGGGCTAGATGAACACAGGCTTTGTTGTTTTTTGGAGTCATCCTACAGTCACTGGCGAAGAAGGCTATCTCAGTCGACGTCAGTTTATTTCCATTCGCTTTTGGTACAATTCTTGCTTCTGGAATGAGTAGACCTGCAAGAAGCAAAGAGCAACCGTGAATAGGCTAGAATATATATATATAAAAAAAAGAACAGGAATTTGACTCTACGTGGCTGGTTTTAATGTGCACAAGCTGCATACATGTTGATGTGTGTCCATTATTTCATACAAGGCTAACATAAACCTTCATCTAGACAAAAAAAAAATGCAAGCCTTAAAAATGTGACTTCCAGGTACACACAATGCATAACCATGAGATGAATCTAGTTGCATTAGTTCATTCACTTAATGGAATGAATGTGAATAAGATGCTATATAAATAAGTGAATAAGTGCGCTAAAGTGCGCAGTGCGCGTACGAGTGGGTAGCGTTGTGCGGAAACAAGATGGGGCATGCTCGCTCTTGGAACTCAGTGTCGATACTCTGAAGCGTAGCTTATTTAGTGACTCTAAAACCACCTGATGAGGACATAAAAGGTCAGTTCGGGAGAAAGAGCAGTCTGTTCAAGGCCGGACCGAGGATTACAGATGGGTTGCTGACACAGTTCCCACAAAAGGTTACGCAAAGGGTATCTCTCAAAAGTCTTCTGTCAGGGTCCACTTCGGAAGCCTTTACAATGGTCCTTTTCCATATTCGCGTCGCCCCTGGCGGCGGAATGTCGAACGTTGTGTCTTTCCCCCAATAATGGTGACGCTTTATCAACTGGCACGTAGGTTGCGTGGGAAAGTAGCAAGAGAAGATTGGAAGAAGAATGCGTAAAGAGGTGAAAGCGCATTGTACTCATTACCAGACCTCAAACGCCCGCGTAACCTTGAAAGCGATTATCTCCCTACAATGAACATGACAGTCGCCCGCAGGTGGGTCCATGGCGATGTTTTTCGCTCAAAAATGGCGGACTCAAGAGCTGGGCATACGTGATGTCGGAAATGGTCCATTGTTTCATCCCACAGAGGGAAGCAATCTGAGCATTCTTCCAAATGCTTGGCAATTTCGGAGTTAGAAGCTTTATTTTTTACTTTTAATGAATGCTCTCTCAAGCGATCATTTAAGCAACGTTTTGTTTGGCCATTATAACAGAAACCACGAGCTATGGGGGAACCGGAAAAAATGTTCCCGGAAGAAATGTCCCCGGAAAAAATGTTACTGGAAGAAATGTGCCCTGGAAAAAATGCCCCCTCGAGAAACATCGACTTTTGGTACGCGTGGAATTTTTGCGAAATCCCCGGTTGCGATATTGCAGGTCTTGAAGTCCTCGGGCTAAAGATAAATACTAAAATTCCTAACCACTTACTAAGTGTTTTTACTTGGAAAGCTCGACCTACTTTCACTTACGATTTCTCGTAGCGAATACACTACAATCAATTGTCACGTTCGTTGATACAACGTGCACACTTGGCTGGGATATTCTTATTTTGTTTCTTTCTTCTTATACTAAGACGCATATCCTGCGTGACGTCGTACTGACTGATGTGCAAAACGCCGGGATTTTGAGACTAGATTTTAGGCCTGATGACACAGCTATCCTTTCAGGTTTGAGGGAATTAACGTCTCCTTAGTATGTGCTCTCTGAGGTTTTCCCTTGGTTTTCTGTCGGACTTTCCTGACGAACATCGGCAGACTTATCCCTAAAGTCGGCCCAGGACGCATACTAACCCCCTGTCACCCTCCCTCCTGCTGTCCTCTGTCCACGCCTGTACACCGCGTACAGCAACAGTTGCTTCGCGGCGCCAGGAGCATGTCAAGTTCTGTTTTAGAAGTGCGCAGATCGACGTGCAGGGTGATGTGTAAAAAGGAAAATAAAATGCGTGGGGAAAAGCAACAAAATTGACAGGCAAAAATTTATTTCAATATGTCTAGCGGTGTCACATCTCGGGAGCCCCATGACTGTACAGGCCGCTTTGTTGCAAGACACAACGAGGTAAATTCACCAAAACTGACCCACAGCAACTCCCTAGGGAAAGAAATGCTATGTGTGAGTCATTTTAAAATGGAATTCAATACGAATAAATTAAGCGACTCGTTTTATAACCGTAATTGGATACATATACAACATATATTGGAATACAAACATGTACGGTATATGTATGCCTAAGTATAGCGCTTACTCTTTTTTCCCTACATGTGCCGGGGGGGGGGTATATGTTTATTCACACAAAAAGGAGATGCAGGCCTTGCATGTGCAGCCTCGGGACTATTCCAATATATTCGGTTTAGTAGAAGCATCAATTCGATTTGGAACTCGAACATTGAATTCCATACTTGATTCGGAAATGGAATAGTATATACGATTACTCGCTTTGGTGCTCAAAAATCCAAACGTTCACACCGTCCTAGTAAATATTCAACGTCCGAAGTCAACCAGTCCACGCCTACCAAAAGTGAATTTTCCTCAGGGGACATTTTTTCCGGGGACATTTCTTCCAGGGAACATTTTTTCCGGGAACAATTTTTCCGGGGGCATTTTTTCCGGGGACATTTCTTCCTGGACCCAAGCTAGGGAGATCTGATAAACAACGTTTGATGAACAGGGGACAAATTTGTTCCGATGATCCTTGCAAATAACTTCACGTTTGGCGAAAGGGGTGAGGTGCTCAAGACGGAAGTTGTTCTTGAAAACAAGGTTGACATGAAATTTCTTCGCAACGGCCAACAAGTTGTGAGACACTTTGTGGAAGTAAGGTAAAACCACACGTTTGGAGACAGAGGGCTTAGACCAGGCGAACCAGGAAGCAAGGTGTACAACAAGATATTTAAAGCACCAAGTAACATGTGGTGGGAATAACCAGCATCATTCAAACCGATAAGCTGACTTTCCGCAGAAGGAAGGATATGATGACAACAAGATTTTTTTTACGGCATTTGATAGGATACCTGTGATCAAACCCCGTTTTACAGTTTTAGGATGCAACTTGAAGCGGGCAAAATTGGTTTAGCTTGAGATTTTCCGTAAGACCAACAGAGAGCGAGTTGTAACAAAAGACGGATACCAAGAAACTGAAGCACGCCAACAGTGGGGAACTCAATACTGAATACAAGCTCCGGGGCCGCGGACACAACATCACTCATCATGCATGATGATGCATACATCATGCATCATCTTCACCAGCTCGCTTGCTTCGTAGCCATTTTTTCATTGTCATATCCTCATGCAAGTTTCGTCCCACACCTGCTTCTTCATCATCCTCTAGTCTTTATACTCTACGTCTCCAGGCCTTGTTCACACTTTGTAAACTTGGACATTGCACTGCTACCACCCAAGCTGAATTCTGCTTCCTAGGCCTCCAGCTCCGAAAAAGACGGTTGGTTTCATGCATTTGTGGCCATCTTCAACCCCAGGACCTACCTTAGCAGAGGAAGAAGAAGCTTCTGACGTCACACAGCACTGTTGTGAGAGAGCAGTTTAAGTTCCATGTTTCATCGGCGGATACCTTATGGGCACTGCTTCTGCACTCTAAAGTCTTTACCTTATAACGTACCCTCTATGTCGCTGTACCCTGTAAATATAGGGTACAGCACCTCTCCATTTATAAGGTACGCGTTTCCACAATGGTCGCGCCTGCTTTTTGATAAGCTCGCAGTGTTTTATACGACACGTTGCTGTTTTATAAGGTACCGTACGGATAACGACGCACGTACGTTATAAAATGTACCTTGTAAACAACCTCTCCATTGTCTGTCACAAGCATAAACTCGGAGCGCTCCTTCTGCCATGATACAGCTCTTATTGTGCAAAAGTTTCGCAACGTATTTCGTGAATTCTTCAGGATTACGTGAGAGGTCATTTCTGCAAATGAAGTTATACATGGTGTCTTTTTTAGGCGCCAAAAGGGTCTTCACAAACAGGACGATAAAAGAAAAAACTAGCGTTATTTTTGCTACTTGAGATACCAGCATGTGATACTTTAGCAACTGACTCAAATACCAAAAAGTAGAGCTCGTTTTTCTTTTCTCGTTCTTTCCGAGGTGTTCTGTGACGCCTAAAAATAGTCCCTGTAGACGGGACATGTTTCGAAAGCGGTGAAAAGTACAGCACGCTGTGCCACCGCGAATAGGGCTTGATGTTATCTAGTGACATGAGGACTTCTCTTGCCTATTTCTACTGCGCAAATAAATTCCATGAGGGGTCCATCACGTGGATGACACCACTTTTGCCGGTTTGTGAATAACAGCTGAAGACAAAGCCGCATAATAGCCCTAGAATAAAACACAGAATATTCTAAATGTGACACGACATTCATGTGACAAGAAATATTCACGTTTACACATGCGGCTGTTCGGCATGAGAACCTATGCGACGGTTATTCTCCATGCAAGCAAGAGTCGGCAAAGGGGATGACGCCGAAATAAATCACGTAAAAATAATACGTTCAAAAATGAATCTCTTCAGGATCAATCTTGCAAAATATTATTATTATTTGAAGAAATGAATTGATAACAGCACAAATATGAGTAGGACCATCACAATAGCATGTTCCGCCGAAAAGCCCGGCCCAGGACGCCAGCAGCTTCGTGACAGGGTACAAGTTGCTTACACACGCTGTCTTCCGCGAGGGACGTTAAATACGGGGTGCCGTGCGGTGAGCTTTCATCGCACGTTACAGAACCCTCAGGTGGGCAAAAGCAATACACAGACCGACCGCTGTGACGTCTTATGATCTCAGTTGTCTCGCGACGTAAACCCCCAATTATTATTACCCGCCAAAAAGACCATGGTGTCGTCCATAAACTATCATACGAAACAGTACCTTCCTAAGCCTATCCATAATTTATTTTAACAGCGTTTATTTTGAGGGCGTGTATTTTTAAGCGGTTTATTTCAGAAAATGGGTTGTGAAGGGTGGAATTTTAAGCGTGGATTTCGTAAAGTTTCCGCATCATTTTCTTCCACGACCAATTTCTCCGTTTCCCTGGAACTCGAATATTCCGCGCCCCGATAATCAGCTGTAATCACTCCTGCAGTTAACTCGCGTTACGGACTAATGAATGTTCCGACTTCAGTTCTAAAATCAGAATTTAATAAACTTGGCTAATTCCGAGAATTTGACAAAATAACAGTCGCGAGCGTGTTGTGGATTCAAAACCGAGATGTGATTTTAAACACGCGTTAGTCGCTTGAATCATTTTAGCAGTAACTTTAGCAGTAACTTTGCAGACAAAAGTTTTTCTGTGCAATTTCCACGTAGTCATGAAAGAACTGATGTTCTGAGGCTGGAACAACATAGAAGGGACAAATACATACAAGGCCTCAATTTGCCTTGTTTTTCCCTTCAGATTACGCACCCTGGAAGTCGCTGAGGCGTGTTAGCTTAGCCCAATTGGTAGAGCCCTGGACCGGCAATCCAGAAGATGTGGGTTCGAGTCCTACAGCTGGCTAACCTTTTCAGTGACTTTTATCTTTTCCACGTAGTCACCAATAATTGCTCTCTACTGGGACACACGGATGATGACACAGTGTGTCAAATTCATCTGAAAAAGTAGAGTCTTGCACGTGTTAACATATCAGCCGGACGTCGAGAACACTGTGCATTCCATCTCTTTTTTGCATGTTTGCTTCTAAAACGCGCAACGGCCTTGGATGGGAGGGGAGTGGAGTGGAGTGGCGTAGAGGAAGACGGGGAGGTCTGCCTGTCAACACCGACGGCAAGTTTCACCCGCTGGGAAAGGGGTGGGAGAGGAGGGAGGGAAAGAGAGAAGAGAAGGAATTAGTCAGGGGTGGTCGGTAAGGCAAGGTCCAAGGTTGCTGAGGTGGTCCTGGAGGTCTGGGTGGTCAGGGTCCTGGCAGGTCCTTGGGGGTCCTACGCTGCCGTGGGCAACGTCAGGCAGTGGAGGGTGGTGACGGCAGTTGGAGAAGTGATCCAGGGGGTCTGGGGTGGTGAGGGGTGGCTCGAAGTGTCCTGGCAGATCCTGGGATCCTACGCTGCCCTAGGCAGCGTCAGGCTGTGGGAGTCCGGAGGGTGGGGACGGCAGCTACAGGTGGGTGTCCAGGCCGGTAGAGCTCAGGAACTGCAGCAGCTCCCTTTGGATACGTCGGCGATGTTGTCGTGGGCCCATGGGGTAGATCAGGTTAAGGCTATGGTCTCACTCCCCTCTTAAAAAGAGGCAACTTTGTGCCAGACCTGTAGCTCTCATTTTCGTCTGTTGGTGGTGAAACTGGTGCCATTCGGAAGCTATGATTCTTGACTCGGGGGGACCGTCTTTCTATTTTCGGCCAGGCATGCGGTTGCGGCGCCACAAGTCCTGGAACATCTCCGATTATGGGTGGTCTTTGTACGAAACTGGCGCAAAAAGGAGAGCAGATAGCGGCGCACAATTTGTTGCGTTGTGTTGTTCTATGATACGTGCAGGGTGGACCGTCTCGCTCTTACTGATATATGACGCCGATAATCCGGAAGCGCCTTCAGAAAAACATGAAAAAATGCCTTTCTTTGGCTTCCTGTTTCGAGGTGTTCTAATGTCACCACACCAGCCTAGAAGTGGCAGTGGATGGGCAATTATGCGCAAAACAATTGCTGAAAATTTCAGCATGATTCGAAGAGCACAGAGCAGGTTATTACGTTCCCAAGCCATTCCAAAACATTCCGACCAAACCGAAACTATACAGGATTTTCGGTGGCCACATCGTGGCGGAGCACGTAACTACCGTGTGATCAACTCCAGTATTCTGCGAAAGGTGGCGCTTGCGTCACTTGTGTTCGTTACGTCACGTTGGTTGCGTACTGTTCTGGCTGTGCCGCCGCTGTGCTGCGGGACGCATTCATTCACGCCGTGTTGACAGGTGCTGACTGTCGTGTTCTGATTTGAACTGTTGATACTGCGGTGGGCTGCACGATCATAGTATCGTTGCTGCTGCCGCTTCGCACAAACTGGAAACGCGCGGCAATGACACGGCCGTGCAAGAATCCTCGGAAACCGCGGAGTTGCGGTCGGAAATCAGTCCGCAAGCTGCGTCGGCGGCTGGCGAGAGAGAAACGGTAAGTTGTAACCAAGTGATTGTAACTTTGTACTGGTGCAGTGCGCTTGCTCTTATTTATTTGTTATTCCCCGTAGGCAATCCAAACTGTGGCCTTTGTCCCCCTTGTATGGTCTTAGGCATCAGTGGTCTCAGCGGTCTCATCAGTCTAGTGTCATTGCCTTGACTCTGGGGGCAGGACTGAGAAGCACCTGTATTACGACTCTCCCCCGATGATTCTTTTGTTTTTTGATAGTCTGAGGTACAGCACTGGAGTAAAAGGGTGAGGATGGACAGCGTTCTCTAGGTTTGGAACTGTCTTCGTCTGTGTATCTCACTTCGATATTTCATTTCTGCCCATGAGAGCATTGCCAAGTTTTTGCGCATTTTGACTTTTTCAGATTACCACAGTGGTGCCAACTTTCACTTGCGGCTATCCAAGAGCGTACGATGTGATGCGTTTCAGGTCGACCCGGATGTTATCATAAACAATATATGCATTTACCAATTTCTAATGGCTGTGTTCCATCTCCTCTTTTTCTATGTTTGCTACAGTTGCCTCACTGCCTTATCCCGTTGTTTTACCCTCGCCAAGCGAATGGCCGCTTCCGCAGTACGATGAACTCAGCATGGGCATGTTCATAGCAATATCACAATGCCCGTACTAACATACCTGAAATTTGACCCGTACATTCCTTTAGTCTCACCATATGTTCTCGTCTTCTTCTTCTTCTTCTTCTTCTTTTTTTTTTACCTTCTCCAACGTCCTGCGGTCTCGTGAAAAGTTATCGTATAGATTCTTCTCCCACAAAAGTCTTCTAACACTCTGAGCACGTTATGCAAGAGCAGGAAATAGACCAACTTGCGCGAGATTTCCGACCACTGACCTGCTGCAATCGGGTTAGCATGGCACACGGCCAGAGGAGGACAGATGATCGAGACAAATAATGGGAAAGCGTGCCCGTTCACATTCCTTCGGTTGTTGTACCACCTGTCTAATTGTAAAAGAAAATCGTGGGGGAACGCATAAGGCTGTTATTCGAAACGCGTCTCTTGTGTGCTTCCTTGTTTGTCTTTCTCGCATTCTCCCGCATATTGGCCCTGGCTCATAATCGTTGTTGTGAACGAACTACAAATCGTAGAACCCTATGTTTGCGCCTAGAGAGCAATACGTGCGTGTAGTGTGCCTGTGGACCAAATCTAGCGGTACAATGAACGACTGTAGCATTTCGTGCAGCACTATCTTCGGTGCGCAAGCAACCATGGTCTCAAGGGAATATAAAACTGTAATCGGTATCATCAACATAATTATCGTAATGAACCTAATTATCGCAATACGTTTGAACAGTTGCACACCTCGCCGCGCATGCTGAATCATATTCGGTTACTGCAAGTGTCACTGACATCCTGCGTGTTAGATAAAGCTGTTAGGGGCAACAAGCAGGCTCCTACAAAAGAATTGTAACTGCTAGGCAATGAATGTGAACACAGAAAAGGCTACGAGCTAATTCTCTTCCGTCTCCCAAACACACGCTTCTTCGTGTTGTTCCTTTATTTCTTTTTTCTTTTTTGCTTCATTGTTTCTAGTCGAACGGAAGGAACCGGGTTGTGCACCAGCTTGCCTGCGTCCTGTCCCTTCGGTCGGCAGTTAGGTAGCGGAGTACCGCTATTCGCTACTCCTCTGAAACGCCGCTACTCATTCCGAAACGTAGCGCGGTACCGCTACCGGAAGGTAATGGCGCTACTGCCAAGCTGCCTCGTAAGATATTTTTTGACGAACATGTATCCATGATGAGTAGAGCCCACACAACGCTTAGGGAATAAAATATTGTTTTATGCAGGAACAATACGCACGAAAAATGTCGATACCAGCTCTGAACTTTATTCTAGGCAGAATAAGAACGCACAGAAATTAGAAAATATCACTTTGGTCATGCCGGATTGTGACACGGATACTGCCTTGTCGAAGTGAAATGGCGTGGAATACGAGTTACTTCTTTTGTCTTGCCCACTAAAGTAGCGGTAGCAGCATCGGACACGTTACCAAAATTTTTAGCGGGAATTAGTCTTCCGCTATTGGTTAGAAATTTAGCGCGAGCGCTCCTCCGCTACTGAAGGAGTAGCGAAAAGAGCTGCTCTATTAGTAGCGCCGCTACGCACAGCACTGTCTGTCGACAAGGAAACTTGTCCAGCCACACACGCAAACACACAAAAGAAAAAACCGTCCCCGAATCACGCACGTGTATGCCGTAATGTAACGCGTATGACTGAATTCAGGTACCGTCTACACCACGATAAACATTCGTTATGTAGGCAAGGGTATTTTGTCGGTCAAATCTTTTTTTTTTTATGGCAAAAAGAAAAACAAAAGAAAGAGAGAGAACAAGAAACAGCAAATCGTGATAAAATTTACCTTTTTTGTGGGGGGGAGGGGGATTCATAAAATTAGATTAGGCATATGCTGTGGGACTACTTCTGTGTTATGTATTCTTGTCTTTCGCATTGCACGATCTCGAAAACCTTCCGGATAACGTTCCTTCCATCTGCCGCCGTCCTTGACTCTTGCAAGTGAACATGTACGCGTCCTTACATATGTGGCTTCCCAGCTAATAGTTCTTGTTATGAAGCCACAAAAACGTGGTAGTTAGTAGTTAGTCAGTTAAATAACTTAGTAAAATAACAATAAAAACATGGTATTTCTGTAACCATGTCAACTGTTTTACATGGCAATCGTATCACCAAAAATGCAACAATGCAATTCACCTTCCTGAAGTTGTACAAGTTTATGCATAACTTTCCCATCAAGACAAGAAGAAAAGAAAAAAAGGGTGCCGCGGAAAATGTGTGATCAACGGCATTTAGACACGACGGAGCTACGGCAGACGAGGACAGTACGGAAAGGACGGAAAGGCACCACTCCGCCCTTTTCCGTATTGTCCTCGTCTGCCGTAGTTCCGTCGCGTCTGAAATGTCATACCAACCCCACACTGCGTTGTTAGTCAACGACATTTGTTTGTGTGATATACACTAACACAACTACGTAGGGGCTTGAGTGTCTGCCCCACTGCCCCTCGGAACTCTATCATGCTGGGGCAAGGTCCCCTCCAAGCAGTCTATGCAGCTGACACTCAGTACGAACGTTTCGCGGGATATCCTAATGGTCGCGTGCTCAGTGTGTATACCACCTCTCGCTCGTCTAGATGCTCAAAACACACGACTGCTCTGGAGCATCTTTACTTGGCGACTGCTGCTGCTCCTTCGAGGATGTACAACATATTGGATATACATACATATGTTCGGGTGCTCTTCTGAGTCACGCGGCGAACTGGCTTTTCCTCTTCGGGCTAAAGCGCGCAAGTACGACGTTATGAATACTTGGGTGTCATAATTAAAAGCTATCTAAAATTGGCTAGCAAACCTGTTCTAAAGCTATTATCGATGACCTTGGGTGTGGAAAGAGAATTTTCGATTTTGGGAGTGAACATGAAAAGGAAATAGCAGTAGCGTGTCATATGCGTCGCATGTTTCTCTCAGGGAAGTCACAGTGACAGTACGTCAATCAGCTACGTGTCTGTGAGAAACTTGCTTTTATTTCGTTGCATTTCTCAATATCGTGCTCATAGCATTTGCCATTATCTTCACGTTATTATCATAATATCAGTATAGGCTCAGTATATAGTAAAGGGGGTAAGCCCATGAACGGAGAACCTGTTTCATGACAGTAACTGATCGCAGTTGTCTCGCGACGTAAAGCCTTCATTGCCTTTTCAATTCAAACAATTCGTAAAACAACATCATAGAAACAAAGCACAACGAACCATTGCGCATCATTTGCCGCCATGCTTTTCAGCGAGTCTGAGTTCCCGGTTTTTCTATTAGCGAAAAAAGGCAGGAAATGGGGGAAATCTATTTTTCCCTTTTTTACACGCGCCTTTCTACATTCACAACTGCAGATTCGCGGAAACCCACTCAGGAACGTTTCCTGAGCGTTTTTGACGAGCGGTCGTTGCTCAAAACAAATGAGAGCAGCATGAAAAGTCTACTCAGCAGCGATAATACCGAAATTAGTTGAACCCTGGGGATATCGTCTGCGCCATGGTCTGCGAACGAAGTGCGGAAGTGACGACAGCGCTCTGCGTGCGATTTCAGCTAAATTCGTGCTTTCTCGGCGACGCATCGTGGTGGACGAACACAAAGACGACAGACACGGATGGCGTTCAACTAGCAGCCCAGGTTTATTTGACTCAAATCCTCCCTAGCTCGTCTGCTTTGGGAGCTGGCCTGCGCATGCTCTTGGGGTCACGTGAGCGGTAACATGGTAGACAGGAGCATCCCAGAATGCAGTGCGAAGCTGGCACGCCCGTCCCAATGGCAAAAAGTTGGAAGGGCCGCTCCTGTGTTTCCTTCCTCCATGTGGCCACAGGACGAACGACCGAGGAAAAACAACGAGAATGCGCACTCGTTGACATTACTTCGGTTGTTGTATCTCATTTCTCATTGTAAGAGAGAATCACAGGGGAACGCAACAAAGCCGTTGTTTAGAGCTTGGCTCTTGAGTGTCTCTTCGCTTGTATTTCTGACATTCTTGCAAGGTTTCCACAGAGTAACATATTGACTTTGGATCGAAACAACTGTTGTGGACGGAACTAAAAATCGTAGCATCCTATTTTGGCCCCTAGTAAGCAATGCGTGCGTGTACAATGAACACTTGTGGCATTTCGTACAACAGCTGTTCCGTTGCAATCTTTTCGCTACGCGACGGACAAGCAGACCTGCTGTCAAATGGCATATAGAACTGTATTCGTTATTATTATAATACTTATCACAATGAAACTGCGATTATCACAATAGGCTCGAATCGTAACAATTGCGCCCTTCGCTGCGCATGACGAATCAACTTCGGTCTCTTAGTGCCACTTCTATGACAGCGAAGCCTGTTAGGGGCAGAAAGCAGGCTGTTCCAAAACAATTGTCAGTGCTAGGCGTGAATACTATTGCCCAGAGAGAAAAGAATATACGCCAATCCCCTTCCCCAGAGCACGCGCGTCTTTGTCTCGTTCCTTTTTCTTTGCAACTAGTTTCTTTGTTTTCTACATGTGGGGGAACTGAAGGAAGAACCGGAGCATGGAAGGAGGGGGCACCACGGTAAATGTTTATTATGTGGGCAAGGGGAAGGAGTGCTGTCGCATTCATTTTGCTACGAGGAATTTTTGTCGCACGATAATTATCTTGCAATGCAAATGCAATTTCTTGGATTGAAGTCTGTAGACGGATCCTCCGTTTACTCGCAAGTACAACGATCGTCTCACGACAAACTGTGGGCAATCAGCGCCGCGTGATGCGATGGAGACGACTGAAATAAACTAGTGAAATGACCACATTTCGTGGCGAAAGATCACACCTCACGTCATCTCACAAAGCGATAACACGAATCGCAGCCAAACGTATATAATATAAAAAAAAGTTATCTTCATCTACTAGCAGTGGCGTAGCCACGGGGGATCTGCCACGGACCGACCCACACAAATCGTGCAAATCCCAGAACATAATATATGTGTGTAGGGGGAGGGGACCAGTGTGACGATCGCGAAAGTTCTTGCAGCTCATGGCGTCTATCTAAAAAGCACTCTTGAATGGTTTTCAAAGTATGAGCTTTTCAAAATACTTCCAATCTCGTGACACCACCTCATTGGTCATGACAGCCTGTACATGTAATCGTACTGTGAACGTCTAAATCAACTATTTTCGTTCCTTTTTTTAATCCTCAGTTTGGAGTGTGCACAAGTATGTGTGTGTGTTGTCGACACAGGATCAGCGGGGGGGGGGGGCGAGTTTTCGTCTCGAGCCCCCCCTACCGTGGAGGTCTGGCTACACCACTGCCGCTAGTCACAGCCGCTACTATGCCGAATACGGACAGGTTACATAGCGTATAATTGTCGACTTCCCTATTTTACTTCGGTTATGCCATTCCTTTGGTTCTTATCATTTTGTGTGCGCACTGTGAGTTGAACTTCTACTTTCAACAGAACTGGTAATTTCATAATTCATTTCAAGAAATCATGTTTCTGTAAGCTGTATTGAGATAAAACTGCTACCGATCGGCACGTGAAGAGACTCTTCACCGCTGACTGCAATTATTTAGTATTTGCATCCAGTTTTTATGACGGTTGTTTGACCATTTTGCATTTGAGATATATATTTTTATATATCTCAAATATATTGTATTTTGCACAGTCTTCGTCACACGCTACGCGCGCGACAGCTACCCCCGTGCTACTCAAAACACGAAAGCACGAAAATCAACTCGCCGTCTTGCACGACAGTTTCAGAAGACTTTTACGAGACAATCGTCCCTTCTACACACGTATAAATACCGGGTACAATAGCATAGAGAAGAGACCCAAGGTCAAAGGGTCAAGTACGCAGCTGTCCCCACGCGCGTTTCTCCCTAACGGGGTCATCCACGGAAACCGCGACGGTGGCGCCCCGCCGTAGGAAGTCCGTAAGTAATTTTAATATGGCTACCGTGAGACCGTAGCCTTAACCAGGCTGTGGTCGGCGACGCCGGCGCTGGACAGGCTCTCAAAAAGAAGCTCTCTTTGAGAAGCAGTATCTCTGCAGCGGGTGATTACGTGAGCAACAGTCTCCTGGACACCGCAGGTTCCGCAGCGTGGGTCGTCGACCTGGACGATGGTGAAGCCGTACGCCTGTGTGAAGGCACACGACGTACGGAGCCTGAGCAGCAGCGATGCCTCGTCCCTGGATAGGCCGGCTGTCATGCAGGGTGAGGGTGCTGTCCCTTACGCCGAGGGCTTGTCCGAATGAAAGCTGCGCACGTGGAGGGCGATGGTCTTCTTGGCCTGGCTGGTGGTGGAAGGTGCCGGGCGGACCACGGTCTTGGTGGTGGCCTGCTTGCTCAAGGAGTCTGCCATCTCGTTGCCAGGGATGCCTTTGCGGGATGGAATCCACTGTAGCGCGATGCGGTGCCCGGATGCCAGGAGGAGCTGCAGCTTCTGGTGTGCTCTGAAAGATGAGGCCGGTGTTCATAGCTGTTGTTCAGCCTCGACAGAGCCCCGCGGGAGTCCGTGAGGATAACCGCTTTGGTGGCGCACGTCTTGGCGGTGATGTCCAGGGCTTCCGTGATCGCCAGGAGTTCTGCTTCCGTGGAGGAGAGGGATCCGGACAATCCTTCGGCCCAGGAGAACTGTGTTGCTGGGGTGTGGCAGGCCAGGGCGCAGGCGCGTAGTCCAGGGTTGACTGAGGCGTCCGTGTACACTTGCAAGTAGTCCTGGTAGCTCTCATGAAGGCGCTCGGCGGCCAGGAACTGTGCCGAGGTGCCTCAATGGTGCATCTGGGCTGGGACTGGTGGCATATGTGCTGGAACAGCTGGTCCTGCGTGAAAAGTGTACATGAAAAGCGGCTCCGTTTGGGTCCCTTAGACGCTGCAGGAGCGCCCTTCCGATTGTTGTCCTGTTCAGTCTGGTCAGCTGGTTCAGCAGGTGTTGGGTGGCTCGAAGTTTGAGAGGGAGAGCGGCAGCCTCGACCTACACGGCGACGTTCCGTGCCCTAAGTGGGAGTCCGAGAGCCAGCTTCAGTCCGCGACGGTGGAGCAGTTCCAGGGATTCCAGCGCTGTTCTGCTGGGCTTGGCGTAGGGAAGTCCAAACAGCATCCGTGCGGCTGTGGTGGCGTTGTGGATGGTCAGTAGGGTCCTCTGGGGGCAGTCGGAGTGCCGTGTGCCGTCCGCTGAGTCGCTTGGTCACGTTCAGGGTTGTCTTGCATCTGGTCTGGAGGTCCTTGACGAGTGGCGCCCAGGAAGATCTGGAATCGAAGGTTACTCCGAGAAAACGGTGGACACGTACCTGTTCCAGTGGTGTGTTTTCCATCAGGATCGGTTCGGGCAGGGTACGCAGGGTACGCAGGGTACGCCAGTTTGCTGTGGATCCAAGCAGCATGACCCTGGTCTTTTCGGCTGACAGGGTGAGTCCGAGGTCACGGATGTACTCGGTCGTAGCATCCACGCCCTTTTGGATGGTCTCCCTCACTTTCCAGGGGTCCTTGCCGTTGGTCCAGAGGCAGATGTCGTCCGCGTAGATTGAGAGTTGCAGGGGAGGTGTTGTTGCTGGTAGGGCCTTGGGGAGTCCAGCCATGACGAGGTTGAGCAGCAGGGGGCTGGGGATACTGCCCTGAGGTAGACCGAGGTTCTGGGGGCGTGGGGAGCTCAGCGTCGATCCCAGTCGAACCCTGAAAGAGCGGTCGGAAAGTATAGCGTGAATGAAAGCAGCTGCCTTGCCTCCGATTCCAGGGTCGACGAGGGAGTCCATGACGGTGTTGATGAGGACGCTGTCGAAGGCAGCCTTAATGTCGAAGAACAGCGCTGCCGTTCGGAACTTGCGTTGGGCGGCGTTGTCCACGTCCGAGACCAGGTCCAGCACAGTGTCCTGGCAGCAAAGGTTGCGTCGAAAACCTGTCATGCAGGGGAGGGGGGAACTTGGAATTAAGTAGCCATGTAATGCGCCGGTGTAGTAACCGCTCTGGTAACTTAGACGAACATGATGTGAGTGATATCGGCCGATAGGAGCTCAGTTCGCCCGGGGGCTTCCTTTGCTTCAATATCGGGACGTTAACGCTCTCTTTCCAGGATGGTGGTGGCATGCCCTGGTCCCAGCACTGCTTGATGGTGTCCAGGAGCCGGGTAGTTGTCTTGTCCGGTAGGTTCCGCAGGCACTCGTAGGTGAGTCCGTCCATCCCAGGGGCTGACTTGGCTTTCATGTGGTCCAGGGCGAAGCGCAGTTCTCCGGTCGTGAAGGGGTGGTCCAGGTCTGTGGGGGATGCTGGAGGCGCCGCGCTGGGGCAACATTTCTCCCTGCGCCGAACAGGTCGGCGAAATCCTCTGCCAGCTCCTCCAGGGAGACCCCTTTGGCTAGAGCCACGGAGCTGAAGGGGTTCGCCTTCCTCCTCCCCCCCAGGGCGTTGACGACAGACCAGAGTTTCCGGGTCGATGTGCTGCTGGTCGGGGACGCTGTGAACTGCTTCCATTGGGAGCGCTGCAGCGTGACCGCGTGTCTGCGCCGGGCGGCGGAAACTCGTCGGTATGCCGTCAGTCGCCTGGGGGGTGGTTCTGACGCAGAGACCTCTGTGCGCGACGCCTCGCAGCACACAGACGGAAGTACTTCAGGTCAGGTTTCAAGCCGGTTGCCGATAGCACTGCATACTGGTGGCCTGTAAAAGTTTATCTGACCTGTGTTTGCTACGAGAAGACTGCAATCCTCCAGAGACTGCACTAGACGTCGGCCACGGCGGTCAGTGTCGCAGGAACCCCAGAGTGCGCGTTGAGGTCTCCACAGAGAAGCAGAGGGCCTGGCAGGGAGGATTGCACTTGCTGCAGGAAATCGTCAGGCATCTGGTCCACCGTAGCCGCTGAGATGGGACGCATGTAAACAGAGGCGGCAGTGAGTTCGTCCTTTCGAAAACTTACCTTTGCAGCTCAAAATTCGGCCACGGCTGACGACAGCTGGTCTGTGGGCAGCTGAGTTTGGGCCAGGTGCCTCGCAACGAAGACTGCCGTGCAGCCGTGAGTGAAGTGTGGTATGCTGGGAGAGGTTTACATGATGATGCCTGGTAGCCCCATCGTGTCGAGGATGTTGCATTCCTGGGGGCAGATGACCCTGTAGCCGTTGCTTGAGCTCGGCCAGCCTCGGTTGCAGTCCAGCGCAGTTCCATTGCAGAACGCGAGGGAAGGCGGGTGCGGTGGGTTGTTGGCTTCGGTGGGGCTTACTGTCCATAACTGAAAGTAGAAAGCAGACAGGCAAGCATTGGTTCCATTACCTTGAAAGCCTGGACTTCTGGGATGTTGCTGGCAGCTGGGATCGCAGCCAGCATGGCACTGAAGGCTGTGATGAGCAGGGGGACCAACATCATCACCAGTTGGGTGCACTGAGGAGGTGCAGGTTCCGGTTTGGCAGCAGCTTCCTGAGCAACAGGCTTGGGAGGGGCCGCCGTCGTCCGAGGGGCTCTGTCGGCGGCGGCCTGCGGCTGTCTCTGGGTCGGGGCACATCCCAAACACTGGGGGTAGCATTAGTGTCAGAACCCATACCTGGGGCAGCTTTGGCTGTAGCAGGCTTCTTGGCAGGGGCCGTTGGCTTCGGCAGTGCTGGGAAGGCCTGGGCGCTGCGGACGGGTGCTGGGCGCATTGGTCTGACGACGGCGGGGTTGATGGGGCCACTCCGGGATGGACGAGCCTCGCACGCGCCGTCTTCACTGCTGCGATGGCGGCCTTCCTCTTAGGGCATCCTCCAAAGCTGGCTGGGTGTGGGCCGCGACAGTTGGCGCACCAGATCTCCTTCCACGTCGTGCAGTCCTTGAAGGCGTGGTTCCCGGCACAGGCACGGCAGCGCTCCAACCGACGGCAGTACTTGGCGACGTGCCCAAAGGCATGGCAACGATAACACTGGGTGGGTGAGAAGTACTCACTTACCTTGAACTTGTTGAATCCCAGTGGTACTTCCTCTGGCATGGCGACGTCGCTCTTGGAGGTGACGGTGACGCTGCTGGTCTCCTGGGTCCGGGTCGTGCCGTCGGGGTTCGGGCGGAAGCGTACCTGGCGGCGGACGTCGATGACTCCGAAGGGTCGCAGGTATTCCAGCAGCTGCGCGTCCGTGTAGCTGGCATTCACGCCGACGATCTTCCCGACGACGTGACGCAGAGGAGGGCCTTGGCAGCTTCGAGGGAGGCGACCGTCACAGTCAGGCTGCCGTTCCGAGAGAAGTGGTGGTTCCTCACACGCTCTTGGGTGGATTTAAGGACCTGGGCAGCAACGAGATTTGGGTCAATGTTCAGGAGACTTACCTTGAGGTCCACGGGCATTAGGACAACTGGGATGCCGGCCTTCCTTCTCTTCTTGTGGACGACTATGACGGATCCGTCGTCGTCGTCGTTGTCTTCGTCGTGCACGCGGGTGGCGATGCTCGTGCTGGAACGGAGTGAAACATCGTCAGGAAAATCTCGCCTTGCACGTTTCACTAGCGTAGACGGGGGGGGGGGGGGGCTTCGCTGTCACGTGGTCCCGCGACGGGGTCGCCGGCGGTAGCAGCATGGCGGGATCCGGTTCGAGGTTCATTCCTGTAAAAGAAAGGAAAAAACAGTAAATCGGTGAACGAGGCACTTAGGCCTGAACAGGTGTTAAGGCTGGGAGGCGCTAACTCGAGGTTATGGGAGTCCCAAAACAGGTCCTCTCTCGACAAGAGCCGAGGGCGAACTGTCATAGCATACTGTCAACATAGCATACTGTCCAGATTTTCTTACAACGACTCTGGTCCAGGGAACCGGTTCACCACCGTCCACGGGAGGGCAGCGACTTATACTCAGTGTAGTCCCCAGAATTCCGGTGGCCCATGTGGGTCAAAGTGAAATAGGAGGACGGTTTTAGCGTGAGTCTTCTCCGGAGGTTTTTGCACATGTCGTGGTCGTGCCGAGACGAACGCAGGCTATCACGGAACGCGCTTGACTAACCTTGGGCCTTGCAACATGGACGAGGGTCCACCTGATTACCGTAAGTATTTGCTTTTTGACTGTTACCATCACTGATTACATTTCGTTGTGAACTATAGGGCTGTGAACGTAATTGTTGCTTTCTACAGGCCCGTTTACTCATATTCATCGTGATGGCGATAACCATTACCTCACAGATGGCTTCACCTTTCCACGAGGTTAGTTAAAGCCTCCTATAGAAGATTTCACGATTTTGCAGTGTTTGGGGGCCAATGCATTGTACCGGATCGTGTTGCAGTGCATGACCAACTGACAAACTGCCACGGAAAATGCAAATACAATGCTGATACAGTTTCATGGTTTGACAGTAGGGAACTAATTATCCATGTTTCAAACTCTATGTAGGGCTTGTTGCACCCCCGGTTCATGGGCACTACAATGCAGCCCACGTCAAGGCTCGGCAGTCATTTTCGAGTGATTGCGGAGAGCATTGCTCTGGTACGCAAACATTCCTGGTCACTTCCTGTGATTGCGTCGTGGTCCCATTGGTTCGCTCCATCCATCCACTTTCTACCTCCTTTCTCACTCTGTTTTGGGCAGCAAGACTTCAGCTACCCCAACATAACAAGAAACATTCATTCATAAATACTTTTTATACTAACGCCACCTTTCTTAATCAATTCCAGTTTGGACTAAAGTTGTTCCTGTGTACTCCTAAGCGCCAGCCAGCCTTGCTCACCGCCTCAACAACCTGGATGGTCACCATACGCAGTAGTAATGACGCACAAGGTAGACGCAATCTTAGAAAATGAGAGGTACAAAATGTACTATCAGATTTGCTATTTGCGTGTGACAATCGATCACTGTTACGATAACTCCCATCTTTCCCGCTAGTTGGTCCACTAAGTACCCCGAATCTCGAAGGCAATGCAGGTCACACAGTTTCAACTATTATTGAAGCTCAAGTATCAGTTGCAAGTATGCGTCATTCATCGGTCGGAGATTATAATTTATGCTTCTTGTTGTCTTGCATGACGTTTACATGCTTTACGTTATTAGACGCTATACAGCGAGGTACATGTACATATTACGCAATCGTCGATTAATACTTTTCGGGAAGCACGAAAGAAATGCAACCTGTGACCTGTGCAATGATAGTTAACATAGTATCTGACCTTCCCCATTTGTCTTCCAGACCCACAGTCCGAAGTACAAGGCATTTGTGCTCCCGTGTCTGCCCGTACAACTGCGATTTTGCAAAGGGCCCTAAGTTTTGTTTAAACTTGACCCCCTCCCGTTTGGATGTAGCTGCTTGCATTTATAAGGTCTCGTCTGTCATAACTGATCCCTCCTTATTCTCGTCTTTCATTACTCAGGCAGTACACCACATTTCGCACACTTTGGGTTCCAGAAACCGTCCGTAAACCGTAATCCCTCTCCTGCTAAGTTAGTGCGTAATGAATAATCTGAGAAGAGCTTATGTCTGTTGCAAACTGACAAGTCTGCAAAATTCGCTGTTCTATCTGAAAGTGTTTTTGCATCTAAGAGGTAGGCAACTGTTGGAAATGTTTTGAAATCGATATGCTCTATTCTTCCTGACAATGATCTGACTAGCCTATGTAACTGTATACGCTCTGCTTCTCGTGGAACTTTCGCCGTAAAGTTTCTGCTCAAGGATCACAACGTGGACATGCCGGGGGGGATATGTTTAATCTAAAATAAAAAAAGAGAAAGGAAAGGTGCCGCTTCGAATCGTAATCAATGAGAATCAAACCGGGCAAAAAAATTGTTTCGACTTTTTGCAAAGGGGGTTTTCTTCTACATTTGTCCCTAGCGCGTTACTTTGAAAAACTCTGAACAACTTATTTCGGATTTACAATTGTTTCATGGAAAGAAATGCTTTACTTTTTCCTTGGACATCAAGGATCTATACTATTCACTGCAAGAGAATGTGTTGTTGAATAGAGTACGCAGATTTCTGGAAGATAATTTGGTGCGCTTCCAATCGAATGTTAGTATATCTGTCACTGAATTTTTGCACTTTCTAGAACTTTATTTGAAATCAACTGCCATATGACGGGCATTTGTACACCCAAAAATACTGGTATCTGTATTGGTTTGAGTATCGCGCCTGTCCTTTCTCAGATTTACCTGAGTGTAACTGACAACGCTGTATTATCCTTTATATCCTCTCTGTCTTCAAATGATGTCGTTGTAAGAAGGTTTGTAGATGATCTTGTTTTTGTTTCCACCAATAAGAGTGTCACTGATCAATGTTAGAATGTAGTTGTGTCCGCGGCCCCGGAGCTTGTATTCACTATTGAGTTCCCCACTATTGGCCTGCTTCAGTTTCTTGATATCAGACTTTTCTTAAAACCCGCTCTTTGTTGGTCTTACGGAAAATCTCAAGCTAAACCAATTTTGCCCGCTTCAAGTTGCCACTCTAAAACTGTAAAACGGGGTTTGATCACAGATATCCTATCAAGTGCCGTAAAAGATATCTTGTTGTCATCATATCCTTCCCTCTGCGGAAGCATTTGGAAGAATGCTCAGATTGCTTCCCTCTATGGGAGGAAACAATTGTAAAGGCTTCCGAAGTGGACCCTCACAGAAGACTTTTGAGAGAGACCCGTTGCATAACCTCTTGTGGGAACTGTGTCAGCAACCCATCTGTAATCCTCGGTCCGGCCTTGAACAGACTGCTCTTTCTCCCGAACTGACCCTTTTTGTCCTCATCTGGTGGTTTCTCTTCCCCTTGTTGTGTATATTTTTCTTGTATGTGAAGTAAAATTTCAGCTGTGCTTGACGCTTCGTGTTTGGGTCTGTCCTTTCGTGTTCCCTAGTCTCGGGGTTTTTTACATCATGCATCTTTTTCATTCCTACATATCATTTCACATTACACTGTACGTGAATACATGGGTACCATGTCTCACGATGCTGGGGAAGTAGTTGAATGGGGAAGTGTGCATGGTTCTAGACTTTTAATTTTTGATCACGTAATCGGAATACATCACCTCTCGCGTAGTGGCTTGCATGTGACCAACCAAGTGCTATTCCCTTACTAGCGCTTCATACAAACGACAAAACGAAACATGTGGGAATGTATATTTTTCATTACTCATATATAACGAAAAAATGTATCGTTTTCAGGTTGCTGCCACTACTCCATGAGCCCGCAATTGTCCTGCTGTATGATTATGCTAACGACGACGCCCACCACGGCGGAAGTGTTTTGCGCACACGGGTTTCAGCATGAAGCCTGCAGGTAACATCTTCGATTGGTAACATCTTGATTCTGAATTTACATATTGTAGCTTAGAGGAATTTCGAATGCCCAGAGTTACACACACTTATAACATTGTGACATCAGTGCAGTGGCATAAGCTCTAATGTAGTGACCCACGAAAATGAACGAGGGGCAGTGGTTTATCTAGAATCCCAAGCACAAGGGGGGTCTTGGAAAAAATTGGGGAGGTCATCATTATAGTTATGTCATTACAGCTTAACATATCATTACAGACGTGTCAAACTGAAATCGCACAGGCAAAAAAGTTAGGGGGTGTAGGGGGTCTGGATAAAGCACTGAGGAGGGGGACACCTCCACCCCATGTAAAGCCTCATAAAACACCTCCTGAAATATTTTCCTGGCTATGCAGCTGCATCATTATGATGTAATTGTCACTGTTGTCCATAATTCTTGAATATGTTTTGAATATATGAAAAAAAAGGCTGCTTGAGAGCATATGTCTTATGGTCATCATCAAACAAGAGCATATGTCTTTTTGTCATATGTCGTTTTGTTCATCGCCTTATGTTTTTTTCTTAATTTCAGGTAGACGTAAATTGAAGAAGGCAGCTAGTGGTGGAAAAGATCATGGTCATAGGTCATGTGGCTCCTGGAGCTCCCAGTGTGCTCCCTTGTGGAGTGACTTTTCAGAACACACATACACACAGTTTGCTCACAGAACCAACGAGTAGGATGTTGCTCGAATACTGAGAGGACGTAACACATATGACAACACAATGGCGTAACACATATGACAATAAAAACATTTTTCATGTAACACTGTCGCAATATTGTGTGCATGAACCATTGTATGTGACACAAGCCGTGGGGGCACACCGCCTCGGACATACTTTGGGAAGCATAAAACACAGCGATTACTAGTATGGTGGATGCTTCTTTTTTCTTTTTGGCCGTGATGAAACATCTGCGGCCGAAATGAGACTACCTTCGGCCGTAATGAGATTTTGCCGTAACGAGACACTTGGGGATTAAAGGATTTTCGGCCGTAATGAGATGTTACCGTTAGCGCGAAAGGATTAGCCGATCAAGGTCTTTTGTCCTACACAAGGCAACAGCTGCTCGTGGAGGTCCATATCCACATGGGAGTGTCCCTCCCGGTGACAGGGGTAGAGGCCCCCTGAAGACTCATTATGTCACGTCAATACGGCGGTGCATGAGCCAAGGTTTGTCGCTGTAGGTGGCCCTAATCTCTTTTTGTTCAAAGAAATACAAGAGAAGCCGCCGTGTCGCGCGTGCTTCGGCTGAGACAAGGTCGGCCCTTGCAAGCACCATGGTAACTTTAAAAAATCGTTGCGCGCCTTAAAAGAGCATTAAAAGAAAATTTGAATGACTGAAAACCGTTTTTAATTTGTCAAGCAGTGTGTAAAAATCATTCTCGTAAAATATTTCGGCTGAACAACGTTTTGTTACAGCACAATTAGATTTACAAAATCGCTTCCGTGGCGGGAGGCTCGCGCGCATCAGCCACAAGCCACTGCCCACTGACGTGCTCTCATTCGTTACGGAAAATTCGTCTGCTTCGGACACGGCATGCTCCTTGTTGACAGCGGATCATTATGCTATGTTGGTTTAAGGCATAAAACAGAGGTGCCAACGAACAATAAAACATTACGCCCATAATGGTAACGCGATCTTGTGTCTGATAGTTATTGTTTTTGCTTATTATACACGTTTCCAACTAACGAAAAGTGCCAGCGTCTCACATGAGGCGATACGCACGGTGGCGGTTCGTGTTGTTCGCGAAGCGATGCAACATGACGCGACTCACCTCGTATTCGTTCCTGGAAAAGAAGACAAACAAAGTGCGTTCTTTCTGTTTGCAACTTATTGAACTAGTTTAACGATCGCAACTTCCACTCGCACTGCACCTGCACGTCCCCATTCCCTTTTGGAGAAGTGCTGGCCTCAATCCACACGCGAGTTTTCGATTTTGTTGCACTGCGTGTCTTCACCGTGCAACCGAAAGGAATCGACTGGCGGCAGACTGATCAGACGACCAATGTTTCCGACGCCATGTTCTGTAAAAAAAAAAAAAGGAAAAAATAAAAAGAAAGGTAGCCGTTTCTGATGCGCATGCTTTTTTTTAAGGAAAAACCGTGCGATATTCGAGCTTCAAACTTTTTCTGCGTATTACTTGGACAGGTCTGAACTTGCAAAAAATCAGTTGCTGGAAGTTTGATTAATAGTTAGTCCGGGAAAAAATCGCAAAGTCAGTGGATTTAGAGGATATTTCACCGAACGCTCCCATGCGAATGATCCGTGACGAACGTGTGTGGACCGGTGCAGAGCTAGTACCAGACTTTGTGAAGACAGTCCCGTTTTAATTATTTACCAATGTGAAGCCGCACTCGCCCAGAGCGCGCTCGCGCGCGCCCTGGTTTATTGCTTCGTGCGGGAGTTCAAATCCCCTAGCGGCTATTCAACGCGCTTCCGGGAAAAAATACGGGAAAAAAAAATTTTTTGGACGATGCATGTATACAATGTAAACCTTTTTTCTTTTTTTCTCTCATCATTTTGTTTTCCTAAACAATGGGGGCGCCCTAAACTGTACCGAAATATGAAAGGGTTGCCTCTTACGAGCTTCCTTCTGACATCTACATATACATCAATTGTGCGCTTTCCTTGCCTGGTGTTAGAGGGGAAGCATTGGTCTACCATCCCAAAGGGCATATAGAACGAGAATAAATCTGGTGACGTGCTGAAAACTCAAGAACGGAGCACATTTGGGGTCAAGTTTACAATGTATTTCTGACAAATTAGCATTCTTGAAGGAGCCCCAGAGTATTTATGCTTGTAAACTGCTACATGGGGATTAGCTTCACATAAAAATATCAAGCTGATCTATATTCATTGTTTAACCAAACGTTTGAGAATATCAAGCACTTGCAAAAAATTAGTTTTTTTTTTTTTTCAGATAGATCGTCGAAAAGAAATCTTTCACTTATTTGTATAACCAGTCTTCTCCTATAACATATTGAAAATCTACAGGTTTCTTTTTCATTAAAAAAAAACAAAAAAAATTGTCATCATAATGCGCTGCAGCTAGTTCGTCAGTTGAGGTCGTCTAGGAAGAAGAAGAAAAAAAAAAAGAGATGCCTTTGTGGCTGTCTCCCGCGAAAATCTACATTCTGCTTTTCCATTTTTAGAACCTACAGGTGTATTTGTTCTTATGCAAGAAAAATGTTTAATCAGCTCATTCATATCACATCTGTATAACGCTATAGCACACTTTTAACAAATTTTGCATTCTACTGTTCTGCCCAGTTCTACAGATTTGTTGCAGTCACTGCTTCATAACAACTTTGTCAACATTTATGATTGTTTTCACATACCTGAAGGCATCTGGAAAGTGAACAAATCTCATCATTTCAAGGTCAGATCCTCTCCTATAGCATGTTCAAAATCTGCTGGCACGTGTTTTCTGTAGATCGTATTGCATCAGCTGACCATATTGGCTCAGGTCGTGTCTGAATGCGACGTAACACCTTTTCGAAACCATTTATTATGATCTCGTGTGCCCTTCTCCCATAACAGAAAAAAAAAGCCTCAGTCTATCTTTCAGTGGAAATAGGTGTTATTGCTGCATTAACAGAAGGTGACTCAAAGTAATAGTACCTCCTTGTGGCCTGGGTGGAGCATGCCTCACTGTGCTTTATGTCCAGTAATTTCTTCTCCAACCGTATGTCTTTGGCAGTGACACAACGTATGCAGTCTTCAAGCTTTCTTTCACCCGGAACAACAGCGTAGAGCTCTGCAGGCATCAGAATATCTGCACGCAATAGCGGACTGCAATCTAGCCCTACAGGTGCCAACTTTTTAAATGGTACTGGGAACACAGTCATAGTACCCTTTATCACGGCACAAAGCATTTATGCCAAAGAGGCAAAGTCATGCTTGTGGAGGCTTTTACTACACCTTATTGCTCAGTGTATGGGGCGGCTTCTGCTTTTAGCAGGAACAAACGAATAAAAAAATGTAAGGAAGGAAATATGCCACCTTCGGTCGCCATCGACCAAGCCATATAAGTCAATAAAGGTGGTTGTTATTCACTCTGCTATGTGATTGTGTTCATGTTAAGTCACTTGTTTGTATCTGGTAGTACCAGCTAGCTTCCTTGTAATGTAACATGTATGTGACCGCATGGAGGACAAAGAGGAGGAATTGGCTTGTCTGGGGCTCTCGCACTGGCATAGCTGGTCAAAAAGAAAACGTGGGTCATACATCACATAAAACGCAAATACCAGTATATTTTCAGCAACCACTGGTTAATTTATAGTAGGCGCGGTGCATATAGCGTGTCCATGGACTGATTTTTTATTATTGGAGAATCATATTTTTGCAGTTATAAGGGATGACAACATGTTCTACATCCGAATTGGATAGTAATTAGGTCTCGTTTAATTATTGGAAATAGAGGGTGGGTGCAAATGCAATGTCGGTTTCCCTATGTGCTGCTATAGTTTTCAAAAGCACGCTCATGACCATTTAGCGCGAGGACATGGCCCCAAAATAATGGTTGTGTGAGAGCAAGACTTGAAACGTTCTTTTTGCCTTTTCATTGAACGCGAGGGAGAAACAACGCTGCAGAACTGCGACCAGCACAATGTCGCTCAGGATGTAAGTTTTATGCGATTTCATATTTCAGCACAATATTTATAAGCTGTAAAAATAAGTGCAAGGGTACCATTGCATACACTCAAGTAGCTGGTACCATATATTTTATATCTCTTCTTGATGTGGGTGCTTGGCATAAAGAGTGATCTGTTGATTAGCGCACTTGGGGACTTCTGAACGTGAAGATCATAAGAGAGAAACGAAGGCAAACAAATACAACAGAGGGTGTCATTCATTTCTCACACTTCTGATTTCAGTTAATTATTGCTCTTGGTTTTCTTCAGTTCCGACACCTGATAACCAGAATTTGCACTGCATATCCACGCGAATAAAAAAGATGCAAAAGTTTACGCGAGAAAACTTCCAGGGTATTCAAAGACCAGTGAAAGTATTATGTCTAGATATATCTCTTGCAGCTTTTGCATGACAAATCGCTGTCTAGGAAGGTGCGAGAATCAATGTGGATGTTCCTGAAATTAGAATCTAATTTCGTTACACTTTGAAATTACCGTATGCTGGTTACAAAAAGTGAGGCACCCCTGCTGACTTAAGTTATTCATCCGAGAGAACATAGTTTTTACTCACAAACAAACAAACAGTTTCTTGACACTAATATGCAGCTTATTAGCAGGAAGGCATTTCGAGAGTCTGTCCAGTACCTGTTCGTTGCATTTATCAGAACGTAGAACCACAACCAAGGAAAGTAGACAGGTTCCGATTTCACGAATCTACGGTTCTGAGGCTGGACCACACACAGACGAACAAACACAACACATCCACAAGGTACCGATATCGGGCTCTTTATCGATCGTCATTTTTCAACTCTCCGCTTTCACAACCAAGACAGCCCTGCAGGAGAATGGCGATGTCCCCATTCATAATATTCCTCGCGAGTCCCCCTGTACACCGTTGTGAACATTTGGTTCCTGTCTGAAAACATGTTTCCAGAAAACCATGCGTCGAGGTCCTCATGTCCACTGAATTGCACCAGAGCCGTATATTAAAAGGGAGTCTGGCCATTAATGGGTCATGCCTATACCTGAAGCTCCACCAACTTTTTCAGCTTTCCGACCAATGAAGTCTTGAAATATGGGGCGCTATCAATCAGCCTATCCTCACTATTTGCCCCCTTATCCAACACGGGCAGCGCCATTTTGGGTGGCAAGTGGATTGGATGGGATTGACATGGATACCTCTCGCAATTTGCAAGAGTAGTGGATTGTTAGCGCAAATTTGATGAGCGGCACCTAGGGAGCGTAAGGTATGTCGGGAATTGTCGTCTGCTTCCGTCGTTGTACCGCTGCCGGCAGAACCACCTGCTGGGACACATTCTGTTGTCCGTATGATTTTCAAACAAATCGACATGAATAGTTGGAATACAAGAGGCAGGAATGTTTGTATCCATGAAATCCATCAATTAAATATAAGATTGTACAGCACAGTGCCGTTTTGGTTACGATTTCGCTGTGATCGCCGTGTTAACTAGGCCTCACATCGGCGACAAAACGTATTATTTTCCGTTAGATATCGATGGATGAGCGTACGTTGAAACTGATTTCCAAGAAACGTATATGAAAATGTACATTTGCAGCGTAAAATCAGAGTAGTCCGTGAAAATTTTTTGTCGCGAGATATCCGCTTCACCACTGTTTGTTTTCGTCGCCATTTTGGGTGGCAGTAAGGTTAGGGCCAGTTCTCACTTGACGACGCTCGGCGCGACGTCCTGAGCTGGCGGCGGAAATAGACGCGCATTTCCGGCGTTGGGAGAGGAGAGACGTCGAGCCAAAAAATTTGCCATGCCGGTCTCGTTCACGACGTCGGCGAGAGTTTGCGAGAACGATACACTGGCGACCAATAAGGTGTCACAGAAAGGCCACGCCTCTTGATTTTTCGTCTGCTTTGAACGACGGAATGCCACTGTGGTGGGAACATGAAAATCGCGCGCGCTGAACGGGCGGCGGAAATGCGCCTCTACTTCGGCCGCCCGCTCACGACGCCGCGTCGGGCGTCGCCAAGTGAGAACTGGCCCTCAGCCATCGGCTCTAAAGCGAAACGCACCGCCTCGAAAATATTGTCGCCACCGGCGTGCCTGCTCGGAAGATCTCTGATTGGCTGCGCATTATATGTATAAATATTTGGATGCTCATTGGTCTCCAAGAACTGGCGTCAGTCTCCTTCGCGCGAATTGGGCGAGAGTCATTTGATTGAGGCGCGTGTATCCAAACGGTCGGTTGAACGGAGGAGAAAGAAAAACGACAGAGGAGACATCGCGTTTGTGCGGCCACGCGTGTTCTCTCGGACTTCGGACTGCAACCGTTGTGCACGCAGACGCTAGGGGTAGTTTGAGCGTTTTGAATGATTTAGATTTAGGTTGTGGCGAACTGCTAATGTGAGAACGGAATGGCACATCCACCTGATCATCACAACAGCGGGAAGACGAGCATGACATGGAATCCCTGCACCTCCAAAGGACGCAGAAATCGTCAGAGAGAAAGTCTGCACTCTTTCCGACGTACTGCAGGTGAACGGTAAGACAAGTTTGATTACTTTTTTGTGACCGAAGGAAGTAATGCAGGTTTATCACGTTAAGTGTATTACGTACAACATTTACGAGTCACTCGGTACGTTAGCGGCGTTTCATTGGGCAGTGCATTGCCGTAACTTGTACGTTTCTGATATGCCGTTAATAAAATTATGTGTGGCTATGCTAGTTGCTCCTCATGTACGTCGCAGCCGTTCATTCACTGTGATCTACGAACATTCGTGACAAATGCGCTTTGGTGTTCAAATACGAAATCAAGATCGATTGCCTATCATAGCAGTGATTTTCGTGCAGAGTTACGGATCATCAATATATTTTTTGTTTTGTTTTAGTTCTACCGCAGCCATCGGCAACAACGACGCACATAGCTCAGCATTGGCTTTTGAACTGCCCCTCGATGTCGAAGCACCTAAAGCTCCAGTGAAGCCTGTTACAAGACGTAAAAAGATATGTACTGTAGCTTTTTCGAGGCAGTTCCCGAGGACAAATAAAGTTGATTTGTCATACACCATCGCTTTTTGATTGTCTGCTTTGGGACAGCATGATCGTTGCTCGACAGCAAGCGCCGAAGACAAACGGACGAGGCTGGGTGGTAGGGGGGACGAGAGGAGAGACGAAAAACCAGAGGAGAGAAGGGGGAGGAGGTTGAGAAAGGAGGTCGGTCTGCGCATGCGCACTGGACCCCAGCTTTTTTCCCGCGCTGCAGCTCGGGGACGCTGTGAGTGGCTCCTGGAGATCACGTGGTTTGGGCGCCCGCCATTTTCCTTGGACCATTGCATAAATGGGAGCTTCCGGCGGAGGCTTTCAGCATTCGCTTGTCAATTACAGGACAAAGGAGGATATGATTTTGCGTCGTAAGGGGCAAGCTGTGTGATAGAAGTACCATTTGTCATCAAGCTTCATTTATATTCATACGATGACTGTTGTGCTGTAGGTTTTTGATGTTCGTTTCGAGCAGCGGCTGCGGTCTTGCGTCCCGTCAGGTAAGTGTACAAGTATCAGTTCGTGGCCGGTGTTGGTTCTGCTAATTACATTCTCGTTTTTGCAGGCCATGAAAGAACAAATCGTCGTAAGGGTTAAGCTGTGTGATAGAAGTGTGTGATCAACCTTCACTTGTATTCATACCACATGACTGTTGTACTCTAGGTTTTCGTATGTTTCGAGCGGCGGCAGCAGTTTTGCGTCCCGTCAGCTAAGTGTACAAGTACCAGTTCGTGGCCGGTGTTGATTGTGAACCAAATTTGTTGTTGCTATGACCATTCTACTCGGTTTTACTCACTTGTGTTTGAACATTACTAATTTGCGATTGGACGCCCTATTCAGACACATTTCTCTTCAGCGCTTCAGAGACATCGCTATCGCCGAAATTCAGTGAATTTTGCAGTCCACCGTTATCGTGAGTCACCAGAAGAACTCAGACCGCAACCCCTCATTGACTGTCTATTGTGCGACGCGACACTGTGTGGCATAAAGCATGTGTACGTGTGGAATACTTCGCTACTGTGTGCGCGGGATGTTTTGTATGATTGTGTCGACACTGGATACCACTTTCAAGGTATGCATTTTCGGAATAAAATAGATACATATATAGTTTTGCAGTGGCTTCATTTCGTGTACTTTATGCGTGTTGCGATTGAGTGAACAATAGAACGGAGAAATTCAACTTCGCTCAAGTCACAGAAAGTCCACAAAAAGTATTCACATCATACGGGGATTGCGTTAATCGAGCTTCAGTAAATTATGTATCTTCCTCGATTAAGAAGAATATAACGAGTGCCTCACGTAACGGTCGCCAAGCCTTTTAAAAAAGAGCGAAGGTAGTTTTGTGGGTGACGCCGATCTCATTGATAGCTGAGTCAGAACAAAGTCAACAGAGAAATTGAGATCACATATAACAAGACTTACACATGAAGGTCACACGAAATTTGTGTAAAGTATACGGAGAGTCTACAGAAAGACCTGTTACCTTCCTGTGAATAATTGTCAACAAGACTTAAAGTTCCATAAGTCAATATAAAATCAATATGTCAGGTAAACACAAGGCTAAGGGAAAGTCTACTGAATGTCTGTGCTCTCTGTAGACAACCCAGGCCCTTGGACCGCTTTCTGGATGCGAAGAAGTGTGTTAGGATGAGGAATGTGTTTATGGGCAAGCGTATTACACAGAGTTAAATATTCCTCAGGATAACAGCATCCAGGACTGACGCTTTCTTTTGTTTTTCTTCATGTTTTTTGTTACATCAACGCTACAAGCGAACCAATAAAAAAATCGATCAAATGACCGCTACCGTTTCGATCAAGTGGCTTCGACCAAACGACGTTCGATGAAATGTCCCGGAACCATTAATCCTATAAAATGACAGTCGGATGTCATTTTGCATGAGCACGCATAATGATATGCTACAGCATATAAAAACAACAGTGTACTCCACTACCGAGGCATGACGGCACGGGTTTCAGAGGACCGCCCTCGACCACATGTACTGTTGTCATCGCGAACAAAAGCCTGTCCATGCAGTTGCTTGCAATAAATGTCATGTGCATTATTTTCGCAGCCTGCTGTGGTCAGTTGCATGCGTCTCCTGGTTTCACATAGAAAGATGATGCGCGCCCAGTCGATTGGCAGCGGTACGGTGCCACCAAAAGTTTAATGAAAGAAACCATCAAAAAAGTAGTCTTCTTTCGTCATTAGCTAGCATTACCAAACATACGCACAAAAATGGCCTGGGCGTCTCGTCAAAGCCCTTCTGTAACAACATGTGTGGCATCATGTTCAGTAAAAGGGGGAAAAGAACCAGAGTCTTCAGTCTGCACAATCTAAACATGCGCACAAAAACGGCTAGAGCATGGCATCTCATCAAATTCGTTTCGTAACAACACCTGTCGCATGACGCAGTGAAGACAAAAAGGGGGTATGAAACAGAGAAGAAAAAAAAAGAAACACAGAGAGAAACAGTCCATAATGACGCATTGTCCCGCGAAACGACAAAGAAACAAAAACGGGGTATACCTCTCACCGGCCGTGTCCCGGTCCACAGCGCATCGCACACGAATCGCATGACATGCTCAATAAAAGGGAAGGCACGCACACACACACACACACACCAAAGAACGCCGTACTATCACCCAAACACGGGCGCAACGATTCCGCGGACGTCTTATCAAGATCACTCTAACAACGCGTGTTCCATACAACAAACGCGGGCATCGCTCAAAAACGCTGCAAACGCGCCATTCGAAGTCCGCGCCTAACAGGCAATGAATCAAGCCATCATAAAACGTTCATTAAAAGCAAAAACAAACAAACAAACGCGAGCATCGCTCAAGGACGACGATCACGAAACGTTTATTAAAAGCAAAAACAAGCGAACACAGGAGCCGTCAAAATCCGTCAATTCATTCCACGAAAACAGAAAAAGAAGAAGAAAAAAAGAGAGAGAGACAGAAATGGGATCATGACTCAGTACTTATCGCCGACCATTTTCGCGGTCCCAAGGAACGCGCGTCCCTAGGTTCACATAGAGTCACTGTACTGGGGGAACCCCCGGTACAGTGACTCTAGGTTCACATAAAGTCCCTCGATCGCTCTTTGAGAAGTAGCGACAACCCTTGCGGCGCCGACAGGGAGCGTTCGTTGGTCGAAGGTGCTCACGTGGTAGTTTTGCGCCACTTCCGCCGTGTCGCTTTGCTTCCGTCCGCCATGATCTTCCCAAGTTCGCTCCTTGCTCAGTTCGTGCGTTCGTGCTCTTTGCGCGTAGTTTTTGAAGGCCGAACTATCGCGTTGAATCGCCTATCATAACCGACTGAAAATGACTGGCTGCTGTGCCTTCGGGTGCAATAGTCGTCCTGAAACAGGACAGGCAATGTTTGCCGTTCCAATGGGGAAAAGCAGTAAAGAAGTAGCAAGGCGGAAGGCGTGGCTGCACAAGATTGGAGGAAAAAACTTCAAGCCAACGAAAAGCACAAGTGTCATAGTCTTCATCCTTGTGACCCAAGCCGCCGTCTCTACTTCTCTGCTGACGTTTCCCACGTGTTAAAGAATTCGAGAAACCATTTATCACACGGCCAACAGATATATACAGGGTGTCCCAGAAAACGTGTCATTGAATTATGATAAAAAAAACTACACCACCTAGAGTCATGCGGTCAACAGCATTTGTTCTTATTAGGTTTTTGTCACCTCCTAATGCGAATGTCATGTACTCCAAGTTTAATTATGTAAATATTTGTGAACTGAACTCGGAAATTTGCCAGATAAAGGTCACTTTTTTTACCTCACCAATATGAAGAGCGTGCCAAATTCACTCAAAATCATGATAATTCACAGTGATATTCACGAGCTATCGCATCGGAAAAAATAGCCGAATATCATGCGTTTCGGAGCACCGGACCATAGCGCGCGATGACTTTTTGAGCGCAATCGCTCTGAGTGCGACGAAATGAGGTTCCGAAGCCAGCCCACAGAGTGATAGTAGAAAAAGTAACAGTTCCTAAAATTGGGAGAGGGAAAGCATTATCCCAGCGAAAGTCGGACGTGATAAGCCGTGCCTGTTAATTTGACTAAATTAGACACGCTCTTCACATTGGTGGGGTAAAAGAGTGACCTTTACTAGGCAAATTTCCGAGTTAAGCTCGCACAAATTTACATAATTAAACTAACGTTACACGACATTCACATGAGGAGGTGGCAAAAACCTCATAAGAACACCTATAGATGGTTAAGATTACCTATGAAGACAACCCGATTGTGACAACCTGACCAGAACAACCTGACATGACAACACGCGCTGAAAAAAAGACCCTTTTCAGGGCCGTTCCAATTAGCCAGCATGAGGCTTGCAGCTGTGTTAGCACGAAATCCAAATTGTGTGTTTTTTCCCTTATACTTGAGGGTGGGAAAATTATAGTAGCCAGGCATAGGGACATTAGTGGGAAAAATTACGGTAAACCGGGGCATTACTTGGAACAGCTACCTCCTTACAAGACGCTGTGCAGAAAATGAAATAAGTTTGGTGTAGTTGAGGTTGAAGTTTGTTTGATTCTGGAAAAAAAAAAGAAACGAACGAAAAGGCTAAGTTGCAATTCCCTAGCAGATGCATTACAGAGAGTCACTATCGGTCATGCTTGTGCAGATATTTTGTCTTTTTATCTTCCTAACAAGCAAACGGAGTCGTGCAGGACTGGCAAACAGCACTTCCGAGAAATAGATGAGAAGTCTTCATTCGAAGACGTTTTCGTTTGGTTTTCATTCAAGCATTTCACTGCACAGCCAAATGGTTCTTCGTGATGCTGTAACACTAAGCGGCATGCTCCTACTTCTGATTTGGGAGTTGAAAAACAAGTCAAGGACGTTTAGCATTCAAAACGCACGCACATACACAAAATTTCGGTCTGCTGAAGTGAAATTAGCAGGCGGCTAGCAAGGCAATGTATCAGCGAACCGAACCGGCGTCGATATCTGGGAAGAACATGGCGGGCGGAGGAGTGAAAGGGAGAAAAATAAAGAGGGCGAGGGAAGGGTTGTCGCTACTTCCCAAAGAGCGATCGAGGGACTTTAGGTTCACAGATCGAGCAGCGCCATCTCACGGGCCAACTCAGGGCCGTAGTGGATGGAACGACCCAGTGGATGTAGCATCGCCAAAAGCACGTCCCCGTCTACGTTCGAACCTCTGCCCCCAGATGGCACTCAGCCGACACCGCCCACGCGTCCTCCCATTGGCGCGCTCCTGGTGGGCGGGGCGCGCGAGGGAGAGGGAAAATCTCAGGCCAGCTCTCTAGAGAATAGTCCTGAACTGGATGAACTAAAGAACTAAACGACGTCGCGAGTTGTTTTGAAGTACTCGCATAGCCTGCCGTTGCCTGTCAGAACTGCTGCTCGTCCACAGCGCATGCGCTTAAGGAAAAAGCGCGGGTGGTGCGGCGAGGCAGAGCCTCGAGTGGACTGTGTGAAGGAAGAGAACTGGATGAACTAAAGAAATAAACGATGCCGCGGGACGTTCTGAAGCACTCGCAGGGCCTACCGTTGCCCGTCAGAGAAGGTGCTAGTCCACAGCGCATGCGCTTAAGGAAGAGCGCGGGGAGGGAGAGTTTCGAGTGGATTGTGTGAAGGTGTGAAGGAAGAGAACTGGATGAACTAAAGAACTAAACGATGCCACGGGTCGTTTGGAAGTATTCGCAGCGCCTGTCAGAACTGTTACTCGTCCACAGCGCATGCACTTAAGGAAAAGCGCGGGGAGAGATAGCAAGCAGAGCGGCTTTGGACGCCGTATGAATTGAAGTACTGTGGGCAAGTGAACTATATGAACGACGAACGCTGGACAAGAGTAAATCATTTAGAACTGCTTGCGCTGAGATCGCTCTGAGCTCCTTCTCGCAGTTGTGGACTGCTAGTGGCGCCGTTATGTTCTGACTTCTGGCTGACTGCTTGTGACTGGCACGCCCTGGAGTGGGCACGCTATTTTTGCGGCAATACACTGCAAGCTTCCCAATTTTTCCTCCACAACGCTAGACGTTGTACTTTTCTTCAAGCTCTCTCATGCATTTGAATGAAATGAGTTGAAACTGCAGTTACTCTATCACACTTCTGTGTTCTCAAGTTCGCAGCAAGCAGACGTAAGTAATCAGAAATACACGATTGTAACATTGAACAACGACGGCACCTTGCATATTGATCTGTGCATTACTTTTCTCGTTAAAAATATACGTAGCAAATTAAAGCTAAATAAAAAAGCGAAAATTACGTTTGCTATGTTGATGTTCTCGAACCTTTGGAAAACTGTATTGCAACATCATTTTGTTGTATCTCTCTTGGTCGAGCCACTTTAAAGTTTGGGACTATATTACAGTGAAACCTCCCTATCTCAGACACCTGCAGTGCAGCCGAAACGTGTCCTAGTTCGGGAGGTGTCCGAGTTAGAGAATCGTGTTTGGAATAAGTTTCTGAAATAAACAACAAACATACGCCTCGTCTCAAAAGCATATTACATATTATTTATTGCAGACAGTCGTGTGAATTGTAAGCAATCCTAGAGTAAAAATGCCGCAATCTTGCTTTGAACCGTGCCTCGCCTTCGTCCTTTGCAATAGATAGAGCTGCCTCTCGCGACATCGGTCCAGACACTGGAATGTTCTTCGAGCGGCAGTCAACAAAGAACTCCAGTACCTTCGCGTTGATGTTTTCGTACTCGCGAGCCGTTTCCTTTTGCTGTTGCCATTCTCCTCCCAAGCGCGTAAAATTTCTTCCTTACTTGTGCTGATTTTAGAAACCGTTGACTTGGACACTGCAAACTCTTCTGCAACCTGCCTGCATGTTCCTCCTGCCTGAAGCGTGTCCAAGACCTCCTTCTTCTTGTCAAGGGTCAACTCCAACAGCTTTCTCTTCGGCATTGTGTGAAGAACCCTGAATGCTTTCTGTACGGCTCTGATACGGTGCACTGTGCGAGCGCTGCAAACGAACTGAGCTCAACCGGTCGTTACCCACGTCAAATGACCAGGGATTACCCAGGGACAAAAGGAAATGAGTCTGAGTGGTTAAAGGGAGAATCCGCATAAGGTCCCTTCCGAGATTTTCGAATATTCGTCACCTTTAGCCATCAACGACCATGCCTGTAAAATATCTCCTTCGAAAACTGAGTCAAACTTGACAAAAATGATTTTCTTCTATGACGCGCTCGGTGACAGGGTAGTGCGAGCCACGAGCGCTTTTCTGCAAGCAACACCGAGCGTGATGTAAGTCGCGAGATATCCCGCGCCGTCCGCCTTGCTTTGCTGTGTGTTTTGGCAGTTTTGACGAAGGAAATTTTCCATAGCAATTGTGTTCGTTACGTCGCACACTGATCTTACACCCAGCACGATGGCCGGTAAGACATGCTGTATAATCAGTTGTGACAACAGGTAGGATACAACAACAGACGTAGCATATTTCGAGTTTCCGACGGCCAAACAACGTCGTTTGGAGTGGGAAATGGCGCTGCGCAAAATCAAGTGGAGGAAGACCAGCTCGAGAACGATATGTTCTCATCATTTTGATCCAGGAATGGTCGACACGAAAAGACGGCTCATGCGGGAACTCGGAGTGGCACCTGCGGGCACCTGCGGGATGCACCGACCGCATGTGCACCTGCAACATGTTTCATATTACGCGTGCACCCGTGGCACTTATACAGGGTGTCCCAGAAAACGTGTCATTGAATTATAATAAAAAAACTACGCCACCTAGAATCATGCAGTCAACAGCATTTGTTCTTATTAGTTTTTGCCACCTCCTAATGTGAATGTCATTACTCCAAGTTTAATTATGTAAATATTTGCGAACTGAACTCGGAAATTTGCAAAGTAAAGGTCACTTTTTTACCCCACCAACATGAAGAGCGTGCCGAATACACTCAAATTCATGATAATTCACAGTGATATTCACGAGCTATTCCATCGGAAAAAATAGCCGAATATCATGCTTTTAGGAGCACCGGACAGTAGCGCGCGATGACGTTTTGAGCGCAATCGCTCTCAGTGCGACGAAAGGAGGTTCCGAAGCCAGCCCACAGAGTGATAGTAGAAAAAGTAACAGTTCCTAAAATTGGGAGAGGGAAAGCAAAATCCCAGCGAAAGTCGGACATGATAAGCCGTGCCTGTTTTATCTGTTTCTGCGATGTCGGGGAGGGCTGGGTTTCCAACCTCCTTTCGTCGGACTGACAAAGATTGCGCTGAAAAATTCATCGTGCGCTATTCTGTGCGACCTCCGTAGAGTATGATGTTCGGCTATTTTCTCCGATGGGATAGCTCCTGAATATCCCTGTCAATTATCATTAATTTGACTAAATTAGACACGCTCTTCACATTGGCGGGGTTGCAAAGTTAGCTTTACTAGTCAAATTTCCGACTTAAGCTCGCAAAAATTTACATAATTAAACTTACGTTACACGACATTCATATGAGGAGGTGGCAAAAACCCAGTAAGAGCAAATGCCATTGACCGCATGACTCTAGTTTGTGTAGTTTTTTTATTATAATTCAATGATACGTTTTCTGGGACACCCTGTATAAGAATGTGCGACAACCTATTAGAAACTCATCATTAGTTACTCCGAGTTCGACAGTCTTCAGTGTATGGGTCCGAGGCCTCGGTTTCAAGCGACGCGCGCACTGGTACAGGGTCCGTCGAATACGGCGAGTCGTTGTGGTTTATGGTGGCGGTCAAGTCATTCTCCTCATTAGAATACACGTCTGAATCGGGCTGAAGTCCCGTGGAGTTCTATTCTGATGCGGAGTCGGTTTCCATGACTGCACGTTGAGCGTAACTTGCTTCCTGGCGTCTTCAATGCAATACAACACATGGGAATCACGGCAGACGAATCTCGCGACTGACGTCACGGCGTGGCGCTCCTCGATTCCGATGCCACCGCCTGCTCTCATAGTTTCGGTTTCGCTTTATCGTTTTCGCTGTTTATAAATTATACGCGCACATTTATACGAAACGGGGGCTGTTGTCAGCATCTGGGGGGTGGTCTCTGCTGAAATCAACTTTCACTTAATTTTGGGCACAGCCGTTGCGGACCCTCCCTTTAACGAACCCTTGGTTCGACCTTGTCCGACTTAGCACCCGAAATAGTGTCCTACTTCCGAGAGAGGGGGTTGTCCGAGGTACGGAATCTCTTCCCCAAGTATTGTCAATGCGAGCCCGCCGGTGCAGTGACATCTTGTCCCACATAGGGGGTTGTCCGAGGTAGAGAGGTGTCTGACTTTGGAGGTTTTACTGTACTTGATTGTGTTTCATTGCGAACAGGTGAACGAATGAACTATTCGTTTAGATAGTTCAGTGGAGTGAACTGAACTAAATGAATTAGTTCACAAAAGTGAACTGACTTGCCCATCACTAGCGAGAAGCTCCTGCACCGTCGACACGGCGACACCGGCTTGAGCGCGCCAAGGAAAGTTCATAATTTCAAATCAACCAATGAGCGCTCGCATACCGTGGGAGCGGCTTCAGGAGCCAAAGGGCTCGTGATGGTTGACAACTCGCGCTTCGACGTAAAATTTCTGACGTTTCGTGACGTTTGATGACGCGAAAAGCTCGCAGCGCCTCACTTTAGTCCGCAAGGGAACTCGCGAGTTTCATCCCCTTGGCAAAGCACTATAACTGCAGTGTCAACCGTGTCAACAGAATCCTGATGGCCTGCGAAAAATACAGCAAATGATTCGTCTGGATTCGCCCAGATTCGGTACTCTCGTTCCCAGCCCACCGCAAAGAGCCACACCCTGCGGGCAACTACTTTCAGACGCGGGAGGCAAAACCCTTCGCTGCTCTGAGGCTGTCGTGCCTGTCGACCAATCAGAGGCGATTTATATTGAAAGTTTGAATCTGAAGCGTTTCTATCGCAAAAGTTGATTTTTACAGCTTTATCTTTATAGCGTGGAATTTTTCGTGATTTATTTTCAGGAGTTTATTCTCGAAGTTTATTCTGCGAAGTGTAAACCAGAGTGACCCCATAAGAAGATCCCTGTGTTGGGCTACCCTCCTTACTCGCCGGATTTAGCTCCGTGTGACTTTTTCCTGTTTCCGAAGGTGAAATCCGCATTGATTGGAACACATTTCCAATCTGTGGACGACCTCAAGGCCAGAACGGCAACGCTACTGAAGGGGCTAGCACCTGATGACTCCCAGCATTCTCGTACGAAAACTTCGGATGAGCTGGACACGAGCCCGGATGCAGGCCAGATCAGGTCTCATCTGGAGTCGTTCTGGATGCATTCACGGCAAATCCGACTATGTCCTGCTTTAACCGACACGTGCCGGACCTACGACATTTCCCAATATCAGACAAGTCAGGCCGCGTTAGGGTCAGATCATGGGAAATCCGACTCTATCCGGCTTTAGCCGACACCTGCCGGACGTACGAAATGCCCGGATTCAAGCCAAGTTAGACTGTGTGCGGATCAGGTCATGGGAAATCCCACTTTGTCGGCCTTTATCCAACACGCGCCGGATCTCGGTCAGGGTGAGTCAGTTCCAGGCTCGAGTACGGAAGGCACCATGCGAGACGTATTTTCAATGTGAAAACATTAAAATAGATTTAAATGTGAAAACCTTAGTGTAGTCGACTTTCCAGTCGACTGTAATTAACGCTTGTTGTACGATCTTTTATGAAGTACTTGCAATGAATGTTACAATAAGTTAACATAATTATTTACTTAAAGTCAGTTTTACTCTAATGGAGAATTCGCAACATTTCCAAAATGCAGCAGCCGAGCCCCTCGCTACAGCCTGCTAATAAAAGAACACACAGCATTGTGAAGTCATAACGTTTATTTTGTACACTAGCAAAATCAATCTAGCACAAAGTAATAACGACAGACTACACACAGCTGAGAATGACAAGGCTCGTATGGAAACTTCTCTCCGTTACTTCATTTGCAAAGACACTTTAGACCTGTGTAACTCAATTGCTACAAATTTAGTTCCGTGAAATTGGACGTCAGCCAGACAAAGTCCAGAACGCTCATACATTTTTTTAGGTCGTGTGGCACATCGATGATTTTCAAATGTGAACATAAAATACTTATTTTCACAATATTTGCATGCAAATGTGTATATCTTCTACAAGGTGTCCCAGAAAACGTGTCATTGAATTATAATAAAAAAAACTACGCCACCTAGAATCATGCGGTCAACAGTATTTGTTCATATTAGGCTTTTGCCACCTCCTAATGTGAATGTCATGTACTCCAAGTTTAATTACGTAAATATTTGCGAACTGAACTCGGAAATTTTCCAAGTAAAGGTCACTTTTTTACCCCACCAATATGAAGAGCGTGCCGAATTCACTCAAATTGATGATAATTCACAGTGATATTCACGAGCTATCCCATCGGAAAAAATACCCGAATATCATGCTTTTCGGAGCACCGGACCATAGCGCGCGATGACTTTTTGAGCGCAATCGCTCTCAAGCTGGATTCACACATGCGTTTTTTGAACGCGTTTCGCGTTCGCGGCGCCGCGAAACGCGAGCCGCGGAGCGTTTCCAGCCGCTTTTCGAGAACCGCTCCGTGCTGCAGCTTCGGAGGGCAGAAACGCGAACGCTTTTCATCCAGCCAATCGGAGCGCTCGGAGGGGTCAGGTGGCTTCCTTTTTGCGCCGGCGGGCAATGGCGGGCCTCCCGATACCGCGCTGGGATCTTTTGTCATTTGTGCATGTGTATGTGTTTGGTGCTACCGCGTGAGTAAATTCCTTGCCAGCAATAGCTGTTTGGTGTCTGAGCTGTCAACGACGAGCTCAGAATTTGCGCAAACAACGGAATCGGCGAAAATAAATACGACTTGTGTGTGACCGTGTTTTGGTCGTCGGTAGGTAAACATGTGTCTCGCTTTTTCTGCCGTTCTTTCTCTGCTATTGTGTCGCGTTTGTCGTTCCAACGATTGATGATTCCAGTAGAAATGCTTCACGATAATTATAAAATGGAGAACATGCTTCACAATGTAAATTTTGAGGAAGAGAGCTGGAAGTGTCGGTACAATCTTGACGTAGCAACAAGAACGAAGCGCGTTTTCAGGATGGCGGCTCGGCTATGTGCGACAGGCCCCTCTCGGCGGCGCCGCGAACGCTGAGGCGGCGCCGCTTTTTGAAACGCATGTGCGAATGAGCCTTCAGTGCGACGAAAGGAGGTTGCGAAGCCAGCAACAGAGTGATAGTAGAAAAAGTAACAGGTCCTAAAATTGGGAGAGGGAAAGCATTATCCCAGCGAAAGTCGGACGTGATAACCCGTGCATGTGTTATCTCTTTCTGCGATGTCAGGGAGGGCTGGGTTTCCAACCTCCTTTCGTCGGACTGACAAAGATTGCGCTGAAAAATTCATCATGCGCTATTCTGTGCGACCTCCGTAGAGCGTGATGTTCGGCTATTTTTTCCGATGGGATAGCTCCTGAATATCCCTGTCAATTATGATTAATTTGACGAAATTAGACACGCTCTTCACATTGGTGGGGTAAAAAAGTGACCTTTACTAGGCAAATTTCCGACTTGAGCTCGCAAAAATTTACATAATTAAACTTACTTTACACGACATTCACACGAGGAGGTGGCAAAAACCCAGTAGGAACAAATGCCATTGACCGCGTGACTGTAGGTGGCGTAGTTTTTTTTTATTATAATTCAATGACACGTTTTCTGGGACACCCTGTATAAAGCGCACACAATCACTAAAAGCAGACTACTAGCAGTTACTGCTATGCAGTTAGGTGCGGCGTGGGTAATCCTGAAAGTACATTTCTGTCACGACGAAATTCAAGACAACAACATGATTTCGACAGTGAGTTCTTTCTTTTATCTATTTTGTTCGTTTTTGTGGCCAGGTGTCGAAGGAAACAGATCTGGCCTGATGACGTTCCCAAATCTGGGAATGCTATTCAGGCCAGATCCGTCAGATCAGAACAGACCTGGCCACATAAGATTCTCAGATCTGGAAGTGTCATGTAGGCCCAAACAAAACAGATCTGCCCTAATTAGGATGCGAGATCTGGAAATGACCCAGTTCCTGATCAGAACCAGATCTGGAAATTTTGATCAGGCCAGATAAAAACCAGATCAGACATTTTCGTAAGGGATTGTTTCCAACACTGGAAAACTCAGGCCGGACGCTCTATAGATAGGGGAGGGGTGTATGTTCAAGGGGATACCAATTGAGTTCGAATATTTTTGTGATAAATACGCTTTTTCGCTCCAGTCCCTCTATTTCATAGCCACACCTCGTGTGCCTGTTGTGTTGATCGTCGAGATGCCAGCTCCGGTGGTTAATTTGGTAATGCTGATTTTCAACCTTCGTTGCCTAATGCTGACACCAAGATGAAAATTATGTAAAAAGTCGGCTCCAATGATGGCCCGGTCTAGGTCCGCCACAACGAAAAGCCAACGAAACGTCCTGCGCAAGCCTATGTCCAAAGTCAGTGAACGCAATTCATATACGCGGATCGCAGATTTGTCCGCAGCTTGAAGAGGGGTGTGAGGCATTGACGAATTTTCCGGTCGGAAGGCGTCGCCGGTATATTATCGACCATTATCGACCGGCCTGAGGGTTTTCCTGCCAGTCGCCGGGCGATTCGCAGCGCGTTGATGGGTGGCGAAAACGACGGTGGTACCAGCAGTACCGAGGGCTTCCTGGCGTATGCCGTGACGCTTGAGTTGGGCTCGAGGCGCGTCGACGACTTGTGGACCGGTTTCTCGCTTGACCTCAATCGCGGAACTGGCCGTTCAAGGATGTGCGCAAGTCGGTCATCTGCGATGACACCCTAGACATCTCGTCAGTCAGCCACTGCATGTTGCAAGTCTGATGTCGGAGGGGTGTCCGGAACCGCAGGCGGACGGACGGGGGCAAGACTGTCAAACAGCTGTCCCGTGCTGGTGTTGCGACGGTTGGGACTTATGTTCAACATGCAGCCAAAGAGCGTCTGCTTATTTTCTTCCCTTTATACTTCACTGGCTCCGCACTGGGCTTTCAGAGGTGAGTATATCACCCTGACGGGAGGTCATCACGTTCAACGTGACCTTCCTACGCCACTCGCTCAAACGTCGCCCACCTACGCATTGCTGATGAAGGCCCAATAAGGCCGAAACAGCTGTCCAGTGCTGGTGTTGCGACGTTTGGGACTTATAAACATATGTTCAACGTGCAGCCAAAGGGTGTCTGCTTCTTTTCTTCCCTTTATACTTCACGTTCTTCGCAGTGGGCTTTCAGAGGTGAGTATATCACCCTGACGGGAGGACATCACGTTCGACGTGACCTTCCGACGCCACTCGCTCAAACGTCGCCCACCTAAGCATTGCTGATGAAGGCCCAATAAGGCCGAAACAGCTGTCCAGTGCTGGTGTTGCGACGTTTGGGACTTATAAACATATGTTCAACGTGCAGCCAAAGGGTGTCTGCTTCTTTTCTTCCCTTTATACTTCACGTTCTTCGCAGTGGGCTTTCAGAGGTGAGTATATCACCCTGACGGGAGGACATCACGTTCGACGTGACCTTCCGACGCCACTCGCTCAAACGTCGCCCACCTAAGCATTGCTGATGAAGGCCCAATAAGGCCGAAACAGCTGTCCAGTGCTGGTGTTGCGACGTTTGGGACTTATAAACATATGTTCAACGTGCAGCCAAAGGGTGTCTGCTTCTTTTCTTCCCTTTATACTTCACTGGCTCCGCACTGGGCTTTCAGAGGTGAGTATATCACCCTGACGGGAGGTCATCACGTTCAACGTGACCTTCCTACGCCACTCGCTCAAACGTCGCCCACCTACGCATTGCTGATGAAGGCACAATAAGGCCGAAACAGCTGTCCAGTGCTGGTGTTGCGACGTTTGGGACTTATAAACATATGTTCAAGGTGCAGCCAAAGGGTGTCTGCTTCTCTTCTTCCCTTTATACTTCACTGGCTCCGCACTGGGCTTTCAGAGGTGAGTATATCACCCTGACGGGAGGTCATCATGTTCAACGTGACCTTCCTACGCCACTCGCTCAAACGTCGCCCACCTACGCATTGCTGATGAAGGCCCAATAAGGCCGAAACAGCTGTCCAGTGCTGGTGTTGCGACGTTTGGGACTTATAAACATATGTTCAACGTGCAGCCAAAGGGTGTCTGCTTCTTTTCTTCCCTTTATACTTCACGTTCTTCGCAGTGGGCTTTCAGAGGTGAGTATATCACCCTGACGGGAGGACATCACGTTCGACGTGACCTTCCGACGCCACTCGCTCAAACGTCGCCCACCTACGCATTGCTGATGAAGGCCCAATAAGGCCGAAACAGCTGTCCAGTGCTGGTGTTGCGACGTTTGGGACTTATAAACATATGTTCAAGGTGCAGCCAAAAGGCGTCTGCTTTTTTTCTTCCCTTTATACTTCACGTTCTTCGCACTGGGCTTTCAGAGGTGAGTATATCACCCTGACGGGAGGACATCACGTTCGACGTGACCTTCCGACGCCAGTCGCTCCAACGTCGCCCACCTACGCATTGCTGATGAAGGCCCAATAAGGCCGAAACAGCTGTCCAGTGCTGGTGTTGCCACGTTTGGGACTTATAAACAGATGTTCAACGTGCAGCCAAAGGGCGTCTGCTTCTTTTCTTCCCTTTATACTTCACTGGCTTCGCACTGAGCTTTCAGAGATGAATATATCCAGAGTTCGAGGTAACTCGTTACCTTAAATAAGTTCCTTTTTGTGGTAACTCAGAGTAACTCGTTCCTTTTTCAGGTAACTTTGCCAAATTAACTTAAGTTAAGTTCCAAGTTACTTTTAACTTGCTTTTCACTCACGTCCACATATTTTCTTACTTTTTCTCCGGTTCCTTCATGGCACTCTTTGCCATAAAACGTGATATTCAATCAATTACAGTATTTTATTCAGGAAGTAAGTACCGCTGCCATTGAAATGAAGCTGAACCATTATGCGCCCACAGGGAGTAAGATGCAGAGGGTTCGAATAGACGTCTACCAGAAAAACGTCATCATGACATTGGTAGACAGACTGAAACCGAAAGAAATCGGAAAAGAAGAGGGCTGGGTTCCACGAGCAGGCACTTGTTCGCTGCCTCGCATTGAAAGAAATGCAGGACCGAGGGTCGCATCCCTTAAAGGGACCATTTCGTAATCTCCTCAAGACAGTGGCTGTCGGGCACGACGTTGTTCACCTCTAGCTTTGAGCGTAGTTCAATTCTGCCAAATTTGTGGCGCTGTCGAACACTATGACGTCATTTGTATACAAACAGCCAGAGGTCGATTTCTGGACATAAGCGAAAACGATCTAAGCGTGTTGCACTCTTCCACAGGCAACTCAATGTCAAACTCAACTGCTCACGCGTTCTGCACCTGCGTAATTCTATTTTGCGTCCAAAGTAACTTGCAAGTATCTCGTTCTTTTTTAAGTAACTCAGTAACTGCGAGTTACATTTCAGGCTGAAGAACTTCGTTATTAACTTAGTTACATTTTGCACACGGTAACATAACTTGTAACGAGTTATTTTTGATAGGTAACTTCTCAACCTATGAGTATATCACCCGACGGGAGGACATCATGTTCCACATGACCTTCCGACGCCACTCGCTCAAACGTCGCCCACCTACGCATTGCTGATGATGGCCCAGTAAGGCCGAAACAGCTGTCCAGTGCTGGTGTGGCGACGTTTGGGACTTATAAAAGTATATATATATAATGAGGGGGGAAAAGCCATTACAGAAACAAGTAGATGACACTAGACGTGTTTGAAATTCAAAATTACAGATTAAGATGACTTCTATGGCTGCACGCAGAGAAACAGATACTCATGGAACGATGCGACAGCACCAGAGGACACCTGTTTCGCCGTGTTTCCGGCTCGTCAGCTACCCAGCGCAGCTACCCAGCGCTGACGAGCCGCAAACACGGCGAAACACGTGTCGTCTGGTGCTGTCGCATCGTTCCACGATTATCTATATATACATATATATATATATATATATATATATATATATAAGTAAAATAATAAGACCTCGACGACAGATTGCAGGAAAATTAATAAAAACTAATTTGTTTGCAGTGTAACAGTGGCACTGTCTTCGTCAGGACAAAAGGTCGTCCACGTCCTATTATTTTACTTTTATTCAACTTCGCAACCGTCCCATATATTAACCTCTTTGACCCACCTATGTATATACAGGGTGTCTTTTTTAGGCGGTACAGATTTTTCATAAAAAAACTATAAGGGCTATAGACATGCCGTTTTCAGTTCTATCATCTCTGGGCTGGCGGACATTCTTGGCCATATGTTGCTCAACCGTCAAAACACTAATTACCTAAAAACCGTTAATTAACTTTTAATTATAAAAGCTACGAAGTTGTCCCAATGAGAACATCTGTTCCTTTCGGTGACCTGATATCGTATCCGTTTTCAGAACAAAAATCCGTTCGGTAGATCGTCCGCAAAAAATTCGTAAAGGAACACCATTATTTTCTTTATTTTCTTTATTGCGCATCTTTTGAGACGCGTCTTTCCTTCGCCCCCATTTTGAGATGGTGAAAGAGCCTCATGCGTCGAAGATGCAGCCACAATGCCGCCTCATGCGTCGACGATGAGCTTTAACTTGCGAAAACAAAACAAATCAAATGTATCAGGCGACGCTATCGGAACCGTCCTTAGCTTGGGCTGCATTTTCTTCAAACGCATTTCTTCGCATTTTCTGCAAAAGCTGCAAACTCTGAAATTGCAAAACATTTGCAAGAATGCTCAGATTGCTTCCCTCTATGGAATGAAACAATTGTAAAGGCATCCGAAGTGGACCCTCACAGAAGGCTTTTGAGAGAGACCTTTTTCATAACTTCTTGTGGGAACTGTGTCAGCAAACCTTCTGTAATCCTCGGTCCGGCCTTGAACAAACTGCTCGTTCCCCGGAAATGACCTCCTATTTTGTTCTCAACTGGTGTTCCCTTCCCTTCTGTTTGTTTATATTTCTTGTTTGTGAAGTAAAATTTTCAGCTGTGTTTGAGACTTCGTGCTGTGTCTGTCCCTTCGTGTTCCCTAGTCTCGGGGTTTTTACATTATGCATGCATTTTCTGTTAATCTTTTTCCAGGACGCAAGAGGCGAGAGTGTGCCCTTTCCCCCTCTCACATTGGAGGTGCAGGAAAGACGGGTCTCCGAAGATACGCAATGAACAAAAGTTTTAAAAAATGGTGTTACTTCACGAATTTTTTGCAGACGATCTACCGAACGGATTTTTGTTCTGAAAACGGCTACGACATCAGGTCACCGAAATGAACAGATGTTCTCATTGGAACAACTTCGTAGCGCAGCGTTCCTTGAACGTCAGAGGGCCACATGCTCGTTGCTGCTCATTACCCCCGTTTTTAAAATATATTGGAGGAAGGACTTTGAACGATTATTGTCTCTCATTTTGCTAGATAGCAAAAAGTTAATGCCACAAAATTTCGTGAACAGTTTAGGAATTAGTTTTGGGTGATTACTACTATCTTCGAGAGGTCCGTCTGGCTCTAGAACCTACCTGCAAAAATGACACCTATGCTGCTCTCATATCTTTCTTATTACTCTCTAACACATCAAAATGAACACCCTGCATACTTGGTATGCAACAAGCAAATCATGCTGACATTTCTACGTAGGTCTACGTGAACGACACATACGTTGCAAATTACGGTTCGGATATACAAGAGCTGACAGACTTCCATTTCGAGGAAGCAGGCAACATAAGCATGACTGAGTTCCATCACGTTGTTATGCCGTCCACTACAGTGGAACGTATTTACCAAGAACGGACTAAAAATGTAAGTTCACCTTATGTTGACGAGAAAGTGTCCGTTCTTGATAATGGGTTCAGATTCATGGCCAGACAGCACCAAATGTCGCGATAATATATAGCCTCAGTCCCATCCCGTAACGTTGTGTAGCGAAAGTAGCAGTTTATCCGAGCAGTCACCGCTTAGGGGTGGGCGCCTGTAAGGGCGTTTTTCCTGCACAGAACGATGGGGCGCCAGCGAGGCGGCGGAGAGAAAGACATGAGGAAGAGACTGGGGGAAGAGAGAGAGACAATCTAAGATGGCGGCATGGACATGTAACGCGTGTGTGACGGTGTTCGAGGCTTTTCTGTCTTTAAGCAGTTTACAGGCGTGTATCCTATCATAATGTATCCCGGACGTCAATAAATTCATCCGGTGAGCGTTACAGTTGAGCTAGCAGGCCAACGTCTGAAGAAGCCGTGATCAGCGACACAACAAGACAGTCATGCCGAAGAACAAAAGGAAGGTCTCCGATGAGGCGAACCCTCGTGAAGGCGACATCGCTGAGCTTCGTGCAAGCATGGCTACGCTTGAAAGCAAGGTGAGCCAGAAGATAGATGCTCTAGCACAGATATTGGACAAAATTGTCGCCCAAGAATGTCGAAACGGCGGCCAACAGTCCAAAGTCCCGGGCGTTGATGCGTCTGTGCAAGTCGATACGGTTCAGGTAGAGAATCTCGGCGGCAAACGCCGACAGAAGGGGTATTGGATATCCCCGCGTGTCGAGTGACGTGCACGCAAGAGTGGTTGCTACGGGAGTCCCTTTCGCTGCCCAGGTGGACGGGCAATCTAGCTTGAATGGAACTCCGGAGAGAGAATCACTGCTTGGTGATCGATACCATCTGAACCCTGGTGAACGCCGGACGCAGCCGTGGACAAGGTGGGAGAGCAACGATGAGCCTTGGCGTTCAAGTGAGTCCTCAAGACAGGGAGATAATGACAATTTGGAAGTGCCACGAGACTTCTTGGAGGGTCTCAAGTTCAACGGCAAAAACGACGACGCTTTGTTATTCCTACGTCGTGTAGAAGACGAGATAGAAACCTACGGCGTGTCCGACAGAGCAGCAATTGTAGCACTGCGCAAGCGTCTTGTAGGACATGCCCTTGAATGGGGACAGATGGCGGCTCGAACATTCCGTGACTGGGAGACATGGCGTCAAAAGTTTGTTGAGCGCTTCACGTCTACTCGGGGAATTCGAGAAGCACAGCTGGCTCTATCCCGCGTTGTAATGGCAAGCAATGAGCGCCCTGCAGACTATGTAGACCGCGTCCGTGCACTGGTACATCGAGCAGGATTTCGAGATTCGTCGCCGCAGTTCCTAACTACTATTCATGAGGGATTGCCAGCCCAGCTGCAGTGGCATACAGACGTCCGAGAGTGCACGACGGTGGAGCAGCTGACTCAGGTGTTGAATCGTTATTTTGATGCCTTAGATGACGTGACCCATCGCCAGAAAACAGTGGGTAGTCTACCCGGACAGGAGAAGACACCCAAGAGGGAAAGAAGGGTAGCGGCAGAAAAGGCTGATGACCAAGCTGACAAGGACAGGTCAGAGATTGTCAAAGAGGGTTCAAGAAACCAGAAGCCAAGCCAAGCGACAAGTCAGAAGGAGAAACGAAGTTGCTTCCGGTGCGGTGAGGTGGGGCATCTCATAAACCGCTGTCCACGACCGCCGAGCCCGCGTGACAGTGAACCTCTCCCGGAACAGCGAGTGACGTGTGTGTTGGTGTCTGAAGAGGAAGGCACCACGCGAGCTTTCCAGAGGACGGGCGTGGGGGACCCAGAAGAAGTGAGCTCCCAACTCAACGTGTGCGACCTCACCTGTGAGGTGTCAACATCTGTGAACGAACTGTCTGGACTTTATGACATCAACACAAGACCGGACAGGTTGCCCATGAACGACCTACACCACCGGCCAGTGATAGAACTGACGGTTGGGGAGAAAGTGGCACGTGCGCTGTTGGACAGTGGATCAGATGCGAACCTCGTATCCGTACAGTTTTTGCGGAATGCCGGTGGAAGGGTCAACACTCGTAGGGGCAGCATTGGACGACTCGAACTGTACCAACATGACAACAGTAACCTGACTACTATTGGTGGATTAGACATCGAGGTCACATGGAGAGATCAAACAGAGTGGATACCCTTCCAGGTGGTACCGGTACAAGCTACAGATTTCGTACTGGGAGCGTCATTTTTGGTACGCCACCGTCTGCTGACGGACCAGCGGGATCAAGCGACGTCGTTTGCTCAGACGGATGATATGATCTACGTTAGCAACCTCGTTGGTGACAGCGTTGCATCAAAATGGGTGGACAGATTCCCAAGTGTATTTTCGGACAGGATTGGGAAGACGGGAGATCCTAGAGACCAGTGCAAGTTGCACATGTCCGAGGGCCCTCCGATACGCATCTACCGCAGAAACCTCCCGGCAGCGTGGCAAAAGGAGATACAAGAAACTGTGGAGAAGATGGAGGCGGCGGGAATTATTCGGCGAAGTACAAGCGCCTGGTGCTCTCCCCTGCAGCCTGTCAGAAAAGCAGACGGCAGCGTTAGGATCTGTGTGGAGTATCGCGAGTTAAATAAGCGAGAACTCGGAAATGCCGCACCGTTGCGCGATATGCGGGAGATATTGAGGAGCTTTGCGGGTTCCACAGTGTACACAACCCTGGATCTACGGCACGGCTATTGGCAAGTGCCAATGAGCGAGGAAAGCATTCCATACACGGCATTCCAGGGCCCGAACGGCCTTTACGAGTTCACAAGGATGCCCTTTGGGTTGAAGTGTGCTCCCGGTGTATTTCAGGGCATAATGGAAAGAATTCTGACGGGACTGGTTGGGCGCACATGCTGGGTGTATTTGGATGATATCATCATCTTTGCAAGCGGAAGAGAAGAACTAGAGCAAAGGCTCACCGAAGTGCTGGAACGACTGGAGCAAAGTGGCCTTACTTGCAACCTGGAAAAGTGTCAGTTCTTCCGTGACGAACTAAAGTTCCTAGGGCGCGTCATATCAGCAAAAGGTGTGGAGATCGATCCGGCAAAATGTGCGGCTATACAGGAATACCCACGGCCACGTAACAAGCGGGAACTGAGAAGATTCTTTGGAATGGTAAACTGGAATCGCCAACACCTCGAACACGCGTCGTCAATAGCAGAGCCTCTTGCGAGGGCAACTTCACGCAAGAAAAAATGGGAATGGAGTGAAGAAATTGAGGACGCATCACTAAGCTGAAAGAGGAGATGGCTCGTGCTCCTGCACTAAGGTTGCCTGATTTCAGCAAACCATTCATTTTGGCTACTGACGCAAGCGCTGTAGGAGTTGGGGCTGTTTTATTGCAGACCGATGACACTGGGTTCGAACACCCACTGGAGTTTATGAGCGCTACTCTGACGGAGGCACAGCAGAGGTACACAGTCATGGAAAGAGAGTGCCTTGCGGTTGTGAGTGCCGTGGACAAGTTCCGGCAATATCTGCTTGGACGGCAGTTTACCGTCCGTACGGACTGTAGTGCATTAGTTTGGCTACAGGACAACAAATGCAAATCGGCACGCCTGGCCCGGTGGGCACTCACCTTACAGGAGTACGACTACACTATGGAGAAGATCAGGGGAAGTGACAACTGCTGTGCGGACGCTTTGTCACGCCACCCTACAGGTGACCTAGTCTCACCTTTGGTTGCCAACGGTGAAGAGAACCGTAGCGAGTGGGACTCGGAACTGGAAAGCTCCAACGAAGCCATCCTAAGAGTGAGCTCCCTTGATGTCAGTGCCGAATGGGCTTTGGATCAGGAAAATAGCCCTTGGATCGCGGAATACCGCCAGCAACATTCTGAACAATGTCAGAAGCTCGGGACCCTCTGGTATCAGTCGATAGAAAACGATGGTGGTAGCCATATGCGCCTGATGGTCTCAGAAGTACGAATACGCGAAGTCCTACGCGAATGCCATGATGCTGAAACCGCGGGACACGGCGGTGTCAAACGCACGTACCACCGGGTATCCGAAGAGTTCACCTGGCCTGGATTGCGGGGCATGGTGAGAGATTATGTGGCATCCTGTGTAATATGCCAAACAACAAAAGCAACAAACACCAAGCCTGCTGGGGTAATGGCTATCTGAGAACCTCATGGGCCGAACTATCGACTAAGTGTGGACCTCATGGGACCATACCCGTTGACAGCGGGAAGAAAAAGATGGATTCTCACGATCCAGGACACTTTCACGAAGTTTTTGTGGGCTACCGCATTGTCGGAAGCTACTGTGGAAAAGGTTGTGGAGCGACTAAGTTATCTTTTCTACGAGATAGGGGCTCCAAGGGTCATTATCACAGACAACGGCCCACAGTTTCGGGCAAAGAAATTTGGAGAGCTCCTAGAGCTATGGGGAATAGAGCTTCAGCATTCCCCTGCATACAGCCCACACTGCAATCCCGTGGAGCGAGGAAACCGCAACGTGAAGTCATATTTGATGGCGTACCTAGAAGAAAAGCACAAAGACTGGGACACGAAGTTGCCGGCACTCTGTTACGCTATCAACACCTCGCTGAACGAGTCAGTCGGGTATACAGCCATGGAACTTCAGTACGGACGGCGCGTCAGAACGCCCTTGGCCTCACGGTTACAAAGTGAAGATACTTCAGAGGTGCCAGCTGTTGAGGAACAACTTCAGCACTTCCGACTCCTTTGGAAGAGGGCGAGTGAAAATCAGAATCAAGCAAGTGCTCGCCAAAAGAACTACTATGACAAGTCACGACAGGAGGTAACCTACGAACCTGGGGAATTAGTCTGGATACAGACGATGACTCTGTCAGATGCCAGCGAGGGCATTGTTGGAAAGTTTGCACCAAGGTGGAGAGGACCTGCCCAGGTCATTGAACAACGTGGACACAACCTCTATGAAGTGGCTGAACGTGACGGCAAGCAGTCAGTTCAACATATCAGCCGGCTGAAACGCGCAACGCTGCGAACAGCAGAGGTTGAAGAGGAAGTTGGACATTCCTTGTAGTTCTTCATGTCGCGCTGACAAGTGTGCCCAGGTGTGATTGCTGAGCAACTTTTGAGTGTGTGGTTGTGTTTATTTGGTGGACCACGGAACGCTTTCGGAACCGTGTCCCGCTTTGGGGTGGGCGAATGTAGCGAAAGTAGCAGTTTATCCGAGCAGTCACCGCTCAGGGGTGGGCGCCTGTAAGGGCGTTTTTCCTGCACAGAACGATGGGGCGCCAGCGAGGCGGCGGAGAGAAAGACATGAGGAAGAGACTGGGGGAAGAGAGAGAGACAATCTAAGATGGCGGCATGACATGTAACGCGTGTGTGACGGTGTTCGAGGCTTTTCTGTCTTTAAGCAGTTTACAGGCGTGTATCCTATCATAATGTATCCCGGACGTCAATAAATTCATCCGGTGAGCGTTACAGTTGTCTATAGACGTCGCTTGTGACATTCGTCCTTTTTCAACATTGCAGCACCTTCATAATGTTTCCTTTCGATACTCTACGGCTCGCCACGGTGACTGTACATCGCATCTCGTCATTCTCAATGATGTGATAGCTCCGAGAGCACGGTTTCAACATTTGCACATTATAGTAGACAATGCTTGTTCTCGTCGTGTAGATAATGCCTACAATTGGCGTGAACCATGCAAGGCTTGTAACCAAGTCGTGCTGTTATTAACACACATTTTCTTGAAGAAAAAAAATGTGCTTTTGTACACAGTATATTCAAGTACTTTTGAAAAACAACTCACATAGTGTCATTTGCCTTGTGAACGATACTAAAGATCTGTGCAGCAACCTCGCAAGAACAAGTCAAACTCATACACCGTTTCTGACATGGTGTCAGAAACGGGATAAGAAACAGAAGAAGACAGAAGATCTCGAGAACAAACAATGTAGCGCAAAAGAACGCGGTGAAGACGGCGCCGGAAAAGACAGACAAGAAAATACACAACTAGGAATTCCGAAACTATGGCAGGCTGTGGTCTGAAAACGCCCAAGCCTTTCGATGTGTCATCGCAGTCGCCGAACACATTTGACGATTGGCTACAGAGCTATGAGTGGTATGCTACCGCAATACAACTGCACAAGAAACCCCCAGAAGTCAAAGTCGACAACTTCATGACAGCTATCGGTCCGGACGCGTAGAATGTGTACAGAACACGTTCCCTCAGCGATGAAGAAAAGAAGCAATTGGAAGTCGTGAAACAGAGATTGAAGGAACACTTCACGCCAAAAGCTAATCACGCCTATGAAAGATACAAGTTTAACGAGATGAAGCAGAAAGAAGGCGAGACGTTCAACGAGTTCCTTACCGCCGCATGACTTCAAGCGAAGAATTGTCAGTTCGGCGAGTTGACAGACGAGCTACTTAGAGACCGTATTGTCGTCGGAATCAGGAACAACGACGTCAGAGAAAAATTACTGAGCGATCCGACGATCGATCTGCAGAAAACCGTTAACATGTGTAGGGCAAGTGAACAAGCATCTCAACAGCTCAAAGAGATAGCGAACAAAGAATCAAAAGTAGTACACTCCATTACGAAGAAGAAAACGAAGACTACACAAAAGATGGACACAGAGATGAAAGAACAAACGCAAAAAAAGACAGGACCAAGAAAAGCGTGTACGTTTTGTGGAAGGTCCCACAAACCTTGGGAATGGCCTGCATATGGCAAAACATGTAACAAATGCCAGAAGATAGGACACTTTGCAGCTGTGTGCCGAACGAGTATAAACTTAGCGCAACACAACGTCCACACGATTGATGAACAACAAGACACTGAAGAGATGTACATGTCCGAATTAAAGAACGAGGAAAACAAGACAGCGTGGCACGAAGAAATCCAATTCAAACATGGAACCAAAGTCACTATGAAGTTAGACACTGGAGCCCAGTGCAACGTCCACCCATATAAAGTAGTGCAAGCAATGGGATTACAGGTGTTTGAGACATCTGTCAATAGGATCTCGTCCTGGGCAATCACGAAAAATTTCTGTGGTTGGAGAAGTAAGAGAGACATACATTGTACATGGACAGACAGCAAAGCTGAGATTCCTTGTTGTGGACTCAGATGTAACACCAGTTTTGGGTCATAACACGTGTGAGACCCCCAACTTGGTAAGAAGAGTTCACACTGTCCAAACAGTACAAGAGGACGACAAAATATTTCAAGGTATGGGATGCCTCAAAGACTTCGTGTATGATGCTGACATAAAAGAAGAAGCAAGTAAGACTTTTGTGAACAGGACACCAAGAAAAGTTCCATATGCGATCATGGAAAAAGTCAAGCAGGAACTTCTCAGCATGGAACAGAAAGGAATAGTTGAAAAAGTCGTGGAACGAACCCCATTTTGCAGCGAGATGGTCTTGGTGAAACAGAAAGGAAAAATAAGGATCTGCCTCGACCCGACCCAGTAGAACTCAACAAGTTTCTAATAAGACGTAATTACCCACTCAAGACTCTGGAAGAGATTGTTGCTCACCTCAGAGGAGTCAAGCGGCTCACTCTCTTAGATCTAAAGAAGGGTTTCTGGCAAATGAAAGTGTCAGAACGCACAAAGAAGTATCTGGCCTTCAGCACACCCTGGGGCAAGTACTGCTTCAAGAGAGTCCCATTTGGCATAGCTGCAGCACCAGAGGTTTTCCAATAGGTTGTCAGCAGAATCCTAGAAGGTATGCCAAACACAGTCAACTCCATGGATGACATCCTGGTGTATGCTGAAACAAGCGAGAAGCTACAAGAATATACACACAGTCGTGGAAGCACTGAAAGAAGCTGGCGCAAAGCTTAAGAGATACAAATGTCTGTTTGACAGCGATCCGGTCAAGTTTCTTGATCATACGGTAACTGCAGAAGGACTCAAGATTGACCAAGACAATGTAGCCGCTATTGATCAGGTCAGCGAGCCGAAGAACAAGACTGAACTCCAAACGCTACTAGATATGATACAGTATTTACAAAAGCTTGTGTCGAACCTTGCAGACAGGACGGCACCGCTCAGAAAGCTCATTACAAAGGATGCAGACTTCTATTGGACGTCAGAACAGACACAAGCGCTAGCAGAAATAAAACAAGCCCTGGAGACTGCCCCGACGCTGCAGTATTACAACGTCAATGACGCAGTAACCATATCAGTTGATGCCAGCTCCAAAGTCTTGCGAGCAGTACTGTTACAAGAAGGAAATCCTGTCGCATATGCATCTGCATACTTGCCAACTTGGGAACATCCAAATTAGGTAGATTTCAAAAGCGGGGGGGGGGGGCGGTAGGACAAAACCGAGGTTGGGAGGCTTTTATTTACATATGTAACAGGAGCACACTTCACCCCAGCAGGCTCATCGGGCACAAGTTTCGCAGCAACCGGCTTTGTCCTCTCCAAGGATCTATCTGGGTGTCAAGCTGTGACAAGGCTATGACACTTTCTCCACGGAAAGACACAAAACTATGTCTCTGCTCTCTTTGCGATGCTGAACTGCTCTCACGCTTAACACTACTGTGTGTTTCCAACTCCCGACGCTGCAAAGCGGTACGCTTTGCACCGCACACAGCGGTCTCCTCTCAGCAGAACAATACTGGTCCGTTTCCGATACGAGAGTGCTGCTTCTGCGGTGCTGTCGCCCTGCTCATTCCCCACGACACCATAATGGGCTGGAACCCACTGGAGAACTAGCCTGTGGCCTGCTGCGTAGACAGTGTGGTAAGCCATTAACACGTCTGTGACGAGGGGTGCGGATGGGCCTCGTATGCCGGAATTTTCAATAGCTTGAAGTGCAGAGTTGGAGTCTCTGAAGACTGCCCATTGCCGCGGGGTAAAATCAGCGATGTGTTGTAGAAAGAAAAGGATGGCATAGAGTTCCGCTGCTCTTCGCAGAGTTCCACATAAGACAAAGACATTCAAGAGGCCATGGAAACCACAAAAGAAGGCTGGCCATGTGACACAAAAGGACTCAGTGAGACATTAAAACTATACTGGTCCTTTAGAGATGAACTTGCAGTTTACCAGGACATACTCTTCAGGAATGACAGAATTGTCATCCCCAAAGCATAGAGGAAAAGACTACTATCCCAGATACATGCAGGACACCTTGACAGCAAGAGTTGCCTAAAGAGTGCACGAGAAACAGCATACTGGCCTGGCCTAACAACAGACGTCAGAAATTATGTAGAAAGATGTGAATCATGCCAAGCTACAGAAAGAAAACCAGCAAAGGAACCACTCCACATGAAAGAGATACCCGATCCACCCTGGGAAAGAGTAGCGTCAGACCTATTCAGTTTTGAAGGACGGTCATATATTCTCATAGTAGACAGCTATTTGGGTTACCTGGATTTCAGAAAACTACGTGGACGGTCTGCACAGGAAGTTGTCAATGTCATGAAGGAATGGTTAGCCACTCACGGTATACCAAAGGTCCTTGAAACTGACAACGGCCCCTGCTACACAGCGAAGCAGTTCAAGAACTTCTAGGGAATTCTATCATGTCACCTCAAGTCCGAGATACCCACAATCTAACGACCACGCTGAACGAGCAGTGCAGACAGCCAAGAGTGTACTTCCAAAATGTGCCTTAGATGGAAATGACATACAAATGGCCCTCCTCAACCTATAAGAAACACACCAAGGAATGAGGGCTGGGATCACCAGCACAGAGACTGTACAGCCGAAAAACAAAGACAACCATTCCAATGCACAGCAAACTATTACAGCCAAAGGTAATACAAGGTGTGAGACACAAAGTGAATACTGAACGTGACCGTCAGAAGAGGTATGGTGGTCAGCACACAAGGCAAGCACCAAAAATGACTGTAGGCCAATCAGTCAAAGTGTGGGAAGGACACCGACACTGGATTCGTGGTACGGTCATACGACAGTTGGACGAAACCCGTTCAGTAATTCTTAAAACACAGGACGGCCTACATCGCCGCAATACATCTTTTGTCCGTCCAACAAAAGCAGAGCAGTACAGAACAGACACTCAGACAAGAAGTGCTGAGAATTGTGTGCCACAACAAGTCACCCATTCAACTTTTGACGACGACACTGAAGACGACAGAACTCTGACCAGGTCTGGTGGCTCTGTCAAGCCGATGGTGAGACTCTAAAAAAAAACTTCTAGAAAAAGAGAGAAAAGGGGGGGGGGATGTCAAGATCGTAGGCGCGCCTATCGACATCGGCATCTCCAAGCCAAAGAAGGAGCCAAAGCCAGACTCCAGATCGTTCATCAGATGTACTCGATATGTCTTTGTATAGGGACATGCCTTTGTAACTATGTAATCATTAAACATCGTTTTTGACAGTTACCATCCCCAAAACGTTGGTCTGTCCTGCTTGGAGCCAGTATTGATATCGCTGTCCCATCAATTGCAGAAGTGCAAGGGTGCAGGCGAGCTGGTACATTGTAAAACGACGATAAAACCTGAGACACGGAATAGAACAAAGACGACACGACACGTTCTCGTGTGTCTCTCGAACGTGTCGTGTCGTCTTTTTTCTATTCCGTGTCTCAGTTTTTATCTTCGTTTTACCATCAATTGCGCCCATCGAGGTAAGAAACTAAGGAGATGCCCTCAGCGGTCTGTGGTTCAACTTTAGCAAATTTGTGGCGCTGTCGAACCCTATGACACAATTTGTTTACAAACAGGGAGAGGTCTATTGTTGGGTATAAGCGAAGACGATCTAGGCGTGTTGCTTCCTCCGCAGGTAACTCAAGATCTAACTCAACTGCTCACGCGTGCTGCACCTGCGTAATGCTATTTTGTGTCCACAGTAAATTGAAAGTAACTCGTTCTTTGTTTTAGGTAACTCAGTAACTGCGAGTTACATTTCAGGCTGAAGAACTTCATTATTAACTTAGTTACATTTTTCACACGGTAACTTAACTTGTAACGAGTTCTTTTTGACCGGTAACTTCTCAATCTATGAGGCTTTGTACGCACAGTGCATGGATCTTTGAATCAGCGCTTTGTGTCCAATAAATATTTATTTTACCCAAAAATCTCTTTAGGTATTTTGAATACCGTATAACGGCGGCAGGCCTGAAATCCAGTAGAAGTCGATGGTAGCCAGGGCCGGTCGAAAGGCCAGCCAGACATTCAGGCTCCCGATTGGTCGACTGGTTGTGCATAATATCCACCACGTCCAATTTCATTGGTCGTGTGCCCAGTGTTGTGTGAATTATCTCAAACTATGGGCTCTATGGGGAGCTGTTAGAGCCTGGTGGTGCTGCGCCATTGCTGTGATGTAAACGGACGTAATATTTGATATTATTCATAAGTGCACACACATAGAGGTATACCGGTATAGCCTATAAGTGTATGTACTTTAGGCCTGTGTACTATAGCCGTGTGCAACACATATTTATTAACAGTACTGAGACCATAACTGAGAAAACAAGCTCGCTCACTGCAAAAGTCTGATGCAATTGGGCAAACCGACCTCTGCAAAACAAAATAGGAAATCCAAGAGGCGTGAAGCAGAATGAAACGTTCACTCAAAGGAACTCTGTTTATAAATGAATCCGAGAGGTAAATGGGGGCTACGGAGAGCTTCCCTGAAACCGTGAAACAGCAGCTGACCGACAGGGAGTTCATCTTCTTTTCCCATTCCTCCTCCCCATAACAGAGCTCAGCCAATAAAGTTAGTGAAATAGTACAATACAATTGAAAATTGGTCATTACATTTACTATCAAAGTATGATCACATACGCTTGTATTACATCACTGGTTTCAACTCGTACACATGAATAAATAGCTATTCGAGCCGGTTGTGTCCCTCGTTTACGCTACCAGGGTTGAGGTCTTTCGTTGTGAGATTATAATATTCAATTATGCTGTTTAGAAACATTGAACTAAGGGGATGCTCAGAGCAGGGGTTTTAAGCATGCAGAGTCTCCGGCTCTTACACTATACGATGCAGACGCGATACGAACGGTATTAAGAGGCCCTGCAGAAAACCCTGTTTCAAACAATGCTATCTTGTAAACGGGACGTACGATGAGAGATCATGCGTTGCTTTCAATTCTAAAGGGAACATGAGAGTACATACGTCTTTGCAGATCCCCTGCGACAGCGTCGCACACTTCTGTGGCTGCGTCCTTGCAGAGGCGGAACTTGGCAATAAACTGCTCCTCGTCTAGCGCTGTAAAGGCGTCACGGTGTCTGCGAAAGACGCGTGTCCGTTCATCTTCGCATACGCCTGCATCAGCGAAGAACAAATAGATATCCACCATGTTGATGCCGATGCTTGTGTGAATGACGAGAGGTTTACCGTCACTAAGCTATCGTCATTCCGTGCCGACCTCCTCGCGTCGGTATGACGGGAACGACATGTCCAGCAACAGCATTTCGAGTGCATGTGTCCAAATAGGTCATGTCATAGGCACGTTGTCATAGAAACACTGCCGAATGCCGACACCCTGAGCTCGCCAGCAACGCACCCCAGGTGCATACTGAGTTGAACGTCGTAGTCATTTCGAATACTGTCCAGGCGCGAACGACGGACAACAAAACCAAGACACGATACAACAGTAGTTTATCCAGAATTCTTTGTCTGGGGGGTTGTTGCGAGTGTATGGGGGGTAGTGGGTGTGCGGACAACATTCACAACACTTATTTGGAACAATCTTTATTTACGGTGGAACTCGAGCAATATATTACTCAATATATCACATTCAGTTTCGTACATCGCAAAGTTATGCGACAAACATAAATAAAAGGCGATGATAAGGTAGGACTTCCGCCACAACCAAACTAAGAAAACGCGAAATATAGGCGTAGTGGTTGTCATTCAACGGCACTACTTCTCCGTCTTCTCAAAGGTTTCTGTGCGGTGTACTTCACCATATATCAAGGGCTCTGTCAATCACGTCTTCACAGTTGCTATTCTCTTCTTCATAGCCGTTCCTGATGCATGGAATGGCAGGCCCTTCAATAGATACCTTCATGAGGGCAGCCACGTGCTCAGGGAGAAGCCGAGAACGCTCGGACGACAAAATTCTGTTCATTACAGAGAACCTCCTTTCAACACCGGCCGTCCCTATTGGCCCTATAGGCAAGAGCAGAACCTTCTCGGCGACTGCCGATAAGGCAGGAAACATCTCTCGCCTCTCTTCTGAACACGCCAATGTGACGAGGCTCTCGTGACTGGCGATGTCACCCGGATACCGTTTATATATTTTGGATTCTGTGGACATCTCATCCTTGCTTGTTCTGCACAGATCAGCAACGGCAGTGAGATCCGTCATTTCGCTTCTATTCTTCAGCATTGTGTGGAATTTCGCAAGTTCTTGAAGCTTATCTGAGAAACGAAGTTTCATGTTATCCGTAACTGTTGTCCTATCATTCTCCGCAACCTTTAAGAGAGCGCTTTCAGCGGATACGTCGTGCTCCACATGAATCCCGCTGGCTTCTGCCTTGCTTAGGATGTCGTCCGGCTCACGTCTCAAATCACGAATGTTGATATCTTCCAGTTCTTCTATCACGGCATTTATCGCATTCGTGGCTTCCGAGATATTCCCCTTGGATGACTGCAGTGTCCTACTGCGGATGGCCAGTCGGGAAAGTAGCGCTGCGAGCAAGACTAGAATGAAGATTGTGGAGACCTTTGGGAACACAAGAAGAAGGCCGCCAGCATCAGATGAGTGGTCCCCAGCTTCCACATAAATATGTTCAAGGGAAGCACAAATGTCGGCATAATGTTGGACCACTACTTTAATACTGCCGTGGTAGGAGAGCCATCGCGTTTCCCCAGGCTGGACTAGCTTGTGTGACATGCCGTCAAGCGCTTTTTCTGTCTCCTGGAGAACAGACAGCCTTTTATGGCTTCCCCGAAACAGACTGTATAGAGCCTTCCGACTGCACTAAGCACGCGCTTAATTTCGGGACTTTTCCTGCAGCTGTGCACAAGAGCGAGTTGCAGTACGTGACCTCTGCAGTGCACGAAGGTTAAATCCGGTGAGTAGGCCTTAAGTCGTGCCTGAGCTCCGCTAGTACTGAAGTTTGCTCCCCCATCGAACGAAGCTGAGGAAATGTCGCGAGGGTCCAGACCGAGCTTTCGAAGCTCTAAAATCATGACAGAAGTAATTGTTTCTGCATTCGTTACCTCAAGGGGAATGCGGTCCTTGGTGATACTGGCGACAGCCTCGCCGAAAGCATGAAGAAATCTAGTTATGCTCGTCGATGACAGCCGATGAGCGTTCCTGAGACTGTTTCTCACAGCACTTGCAAGTGCATTTGATTTGTCCACTGATGTAGCTGATGCAACAAGGTCTGGCCAGTTTGAAGTGGTATGCGGTATTTCTGACCGAAACAAGTAGTAGGCCAGCTTAAACAAACTCTTCAGCACATCGGTTTGCATGTCTTCCTGCTTGTTCGCCTGTATGAGCAGCTGCGTCTGCACGTCAGGGGCTTGAGATCGAGACGCCATAGCTGACAATGCCATCATATGTACCCGGCTTTTTTCATGCTTCAGAGCTTTGTCAGTCAGTTTCCTTGATGACGCCAAGGAAACCAGCTCCGTTACCCGTGGTCCTGTCCTCTTCGCCGCATTTTCAAGACACACTTTGCACCTGTACCCCTGGGGAGTCCTTTCCATCCACTTGTGTCTCTCGAACAGAGATGGTTTTCGGGTGTTGCCTTGGCAGGTCGCGACTTCCTGGGACGAAGGCAGCTGTGTTCCTTGTGTTTCAGGTCGTTCTCCGGATGTAGACGGCTGCTGTAAGTCGGCGCAGGCAGCGAATGCATCAACAGGCCTCTCACATGGATTTTCTTGGTCCTATGATACGGAACAGAGAAAGCGAGTAGTTGCTTACAGGTTTGACTTGAAACGGGGAAAATCAGAGTGCCCTCCATAGCATTGACGACCTGAGCGCAAAGTTACCCTAGGACGTACTCGTATTGTCGCCTGACTTCTCGATCTATCAGTGATTAGTAATTAGAATGCGCCTTAGCACGCGCCTTAGACGTTGTCCCTGTTAAACAATCAAACAGGCAGCGGCGGACATCACTCGCTCAGGCGAACTAACGCTAAGGAATTCACTGTAAAACTTACGTGCTCGTCACATTTCGCTCCCTTTCCTATTTCTCTTCTTGCACTTGTTTCTTACACCAAGCCTCAATGGATCCTTGGCCGTGATCTCGCTTCATTTTATCTGCAGCAGAGCAAAGCCACTGCCACCAATGCACACCTTTGCCTCGAAGATGCGTCGAAGAGACGCGGCGCGGCGTCTACTCCTCCGAGAGTAGCGTTCAATTGTTCTCCGCGCGTCTGTCGAAATTGGCGACGCGCTTATGCACATGAGCTGCATGTGTTCGACGAGGACGCGTGTCAGGACAAAAAGTACTGTACTGCTTCCGATACGCGGTCTCGGGTTATGGTGGTTGGTGGTGACGTGCGGTGTGGTCTCTCGTGGTAAATAGTACATGTCATGTGCTTAAGCATATTTTGCCACAGCATATCGAGGCCTGAGCCTGAGCTTTGCCTGCAGCTTTGAAAATTGTCCGCTCCGATGCCATTGCAGCGCATTCTATATAGGCTGAAGAAAACAAGAAAATGAGTTACAAAGCGTCTCACTGAACATCAAAACTCGGAGCTGAGTCTAAAAACACCACGAAGCACCTCGAGCTGCAGTTTCTTTCACCTTTCGCAGTTTCTTTCACCTGCTACGCGGAAATATTAAGAAAAGATAGAGAGGGTCGTATAAGTACTCGTACAATTTTTTTTACCCCTTGGAGAGGGGGCAGCGGGAAAAGTGTTGGGGGGGGTTCGGGAAATTTTGGGGGGTTGTTGGGGGTTGTTAGGGGGGTCTGGATCAATCACTGCGATACAAGCAGCAGGCAATGCGAATCAAGAAACACAACAAAATCGAGATGCCTTCAGTCAGGCTCTAAACGTAGTCCCACGAGTCTGAAGAGAGCCAAGGTGACCAAACGACGTTGTCTAGACTAGAGCTCCCGAAGCACTGTGGCTGCTCGAAGGTACAGCCGGTATCCGCTACGAGTGTCGCATAGGGAACACCCTACGTAAGAAGGTACCGTGACTTTCCACCCTTGCATGAATGCGTCAGTGAAGACTTTGTAACCAGATGGGGTGACGCCGCGGATACAGCTCCTCCTACGAAGCACGGGGGAACAGCATGAATAAATGAGCGTCTTTTCGTTTTCTTGCCTACAAGGATGGCGTCAGTCGGAATAACCTCAGCAGTAACATCATCGGAGGAGAACGTAGCGCATCCGCCCGTGTCACAAGGGTCTGAGAAAGACAGATCTGACTTAACGTCCCCTTCTGCCAGTGGTTTATCCAGACCACCCTAACAACACCCCAACAACCCCAAAAAAATTTCCCGAACCCCCCTCCCCAACACTTTCCCCGCTGCTCCCTCTCCAAGGGGTAAAAAATTTAGTTATACGACGCTCTCTATGTTTTCTTAATATTTCCACGTAGCAGGCAAAAGAAGCTGCAGCTTGTGGTGCTTCGTGGTGTTTTTAGACTGGAGTCTGGTGTTCTGGTGTTTTGCGTGGAGAAATTTTTGTACACTCATACACACATTCATACGACAGGAATCGACGCAAGCGGCAAATGTTGAACATGAGAGAACTGATCTTCTGAGGCTGGAACAACATAGAAGGGACAATCACATACAAGGCCTCAAGTTGCCTAAGAAATTAACGATGAAAGATGAAAGTCAGAAGATGAAGATGAAAGATGAAGCCTTGTATGTCATGGTCCCTTCTATGTTGTTCCAGCCTCAGAACATCAGTTCTCTCATGTTCAACATTTGCCGCTTGCGTCGATCCCTGTCGTATGAATGTGTGTATGAGTGAGCAAAAATGTAAGAGTGAAAGGAGGATGAGTGAGAGAGGGTGACTGGTTTGTCCCTTCAGATGACGCGCCCTGGAAGTCACTGAGAAGGCGTGTTAGCTTCGCTCAATTGGTAGAGCCCTGGACCGGTAATCCAGAAGATGTGGGTTCGAGTCCTACAGCTGGCTAACCTTTTCAGTGACTTTCATCTTTCATCGTTCATTAGTTCATTTCTTATTCAGGCCTTGTATGTGATTGTCTTTTCTATGTTGTTCCAGCCTCAGAACATCAGTTGTCTCATGTTCAACATTTGCCGCTTGCGTCGATCCCTGTCGTATGAATGTGTGTATGAGTGTGCAAAAATGTAAGAGTGAAAGGAGGATGAGTGAGAGAGGGTGACTGGTTTGTCCTTTCAGATGACGCACCCTGGAAGTCGCTGAGAAGGCGTGTTAGCTTAGGTCAATTGGTAGAGCCCTGGGCCGGTAATCCAGAAGATGTGGGCTAGAGTCCTATAGCTGGCTAACCTTTTCAGTGACTTTCATCTTTCATCGGTCTACCACTGTTTTTTTCAACGTGAGTCCGCATTCCGCATCTATTTTAGGCTTTATCGCAGAAAGCATGCGCAGCATAGAAGAAAGGTGCCCACGTGCTTTGAATTATTATTGTGTTCCCACTTCATCAGGTCACGGGACAAAGTGCTTAACAGAAAGCAAGCCAACGCGTTAGCTACAACTCTGGTGCAACGTATATGAATCACGCCGAACACTGTATTCGCTACAGAATTATGACCTGAAGGCGCACTTCATGCGATACCGATCACTGAACACTCATTCCAAACGCACTGGCAATCACAAGCGTGTTCAGATCTTCAGAAACAAAAATCACAGAACAACCACAAACCTTCAGAATTGCGCATTGCATAATTGCGCATGCATAATGTAATACCTGAACGGTATAACATGGTTTTCTGAAAACTTAGGTGTACAACGTTCCGTATCAGTGTATTCCGGCATTGTGCTCCTTCATTCTCTCATATTGGGGGTGAAGGAAAGACGCGACTCCGAAGATGCACAACGATCAAAATAAAGAAGAAAAAAACGGTGCTCCCTCGCGAATTTTTTGCGGACGATATATCGAACAGATTTTTGTTCCGAAAACGGCTCTGGTATCAAGCGACCGAAGGCACCAGGTGCTCTCATTGTGACAACTTCGTAGCTTTTATAATTTAAAAAAGTTAATTATTGAAAGTTAATTGAGACATTGCCTTAGGAGTTTGCTAATGCCTCCTAAGGAGTGCCCTTCAGCATATGATATATTGCAATTGATTTCATATCGGAAAAAGTGATATACATATTCTTAAAAAATAGCCTCGCATGTAGCTTTTGAGTCCCTGTATATATACATACAACCAAGACATGGAACAAGGACATGTTGACTTCAGTCAACAGTTGTATTTTATAGTGCAACTCTTACTATGTGACAACACGCAACTTTAATGGCCACCTATCTGGTAGGCTAATTTTGTTCGCTTATGTAATTGCTTTAGTGGTAAAAAGTCTGACAAGCAGGACGACATGAAATATATTTATCATTTAGGGTACAAGCTTTCACACAGAGTCTTGCCGAAGAAGCCTAGGCTCTGTGAAAATGCTGTTACATAGATATTACATCTCTTTCTGGTTTTGATATTTATTTATTTATGAATATTCCTCAAAGGCCCTTGAGGCCATTACATGAGGGGGGACATCAACGTGGGTTAGACCGTTCAGACAGAAGTTACAGGGAACACGCATATTTGAAACACATACTCCGCTTTTCCTTTGGTTCCCCATCAGTCTTGCGTTTTTTTTTCTTCTTCTTCTTTCAATCATCATCATCATCATCATCTTGCTCAAGAAGTTGTTCACTGTAGCAACGGTACACAATGTCACGAAAGGAGTGCTCATCTATCGTTCCGCAATCCTCATTAAAAAGGACTTTAGTGCTGTGTTTCAACACAACATATTTATTTATTTATTTGTTTCCATCAGGTGATGGGTGGAGCCGGGCTAAAAGCTCATAAGAGCCTGAAAGGGTGCCGCGGCTCCACATTGCAGTAACAGTGCTCAGCAACTGTACAAAAATAAGTAGTGTGAGTTAACTATAAATAGTCAGCACATAGTCAGCACTATAGTAGTCAGCACATTCAGTAACATAATGGCACGTTCTTGTAATCATTGTAGGCTAACATCAATCAGATATAGTACAGCATGACCAGTCAAGCACATCAATTTCGAACATACATGTTTTTAGTTCACGAAAGCAAATGTTTAACATATCTATCTTGCTGTGGTGCAAGCGATTCAGAAGACGAGGAACCATCACTTGTAATCTGTGGTTGCCGTACTTCGAGCGGGAAAAAGGAATTATATAGGCGTCGGGATCTGTAAATGTATACCCTCTTTTGTTCGGATGCACATCGGCTAATGTAAATAAATCATTGAGAGTCCTTACCAACTGCTTATATGCTATGGGCAGATGGAATGTGTATCGCTTCGATATAGGCAGCGCGTTGTGTTTGGTATATAATGCCCTAGTTGCGGCGTCATAGGGAGCACTGTCCATAATACGTACAGCTCTCTTCTGTAGGAGCGAAAGTCGGTGAAGGGCAGTTTTGGTAGCGGTGCCCCATACGAGACTGCAGTAATGGAGAAGTGATTGAATAAGTCCCTGGTATATGAATCGCTTGCTCCATACGGTTAGTGTGTATTTTGGCCTCTCAAGTAGGCCCAGGGTTCCACTGATTTGTGATGCAATACAGTTTATGTGTTATGATGTTATAGTGTTCATGCCACAATAGTTTACTGTCGAACATAACCCCAAGTATTTTGACGCGCTCCACAAACTTGACATAGGAGTTCCCAATGTGTAGGCTTTGGTCCAGGGCGGAGTCAGAGGTTGTATCTGACCCTCGTGGAGTAAACAGGGTAGCAACAGTCTTATCTGCGTAATTGGTTGTAATGGGCCCATGCATCAATCTCTTTTAGTATTGCATTTGCATCCTGGACGATTGTCTCATACGTTTTCTCACTTATTAGTAGGGATACGTCATCTACGTACAATACAATATTCGGGTGTATGGCCATAATATGACGTCAGGAATAATAATGGGCCCAATATAATGCCCTGTGGTATGCCTGTCTTAACCCCAAGTTGTTCTGATTTAGTCGTGTGGTCGAGGGAAAGAAATTGACAGCGGTGGGATAAATAGCACTGAAAGAAGGACACGCTATCTCGGCGTACACCATAATGATTTAACTTCGATAAGAGCCATGAATTATAAATTGTGTGAAACGCTTTTGAGCAGTCTATATAGACACCCAGTGCCAATTCCTGAGGTACCTGTTGAGGCACCTGTGTGCTGTGGTTTTGCCTGCCGTTCTGATGTCTTACTGACTCCACTGACTATCGACCCTATTTAGCATCAATCATCACCTCATCATCAGGACACATCTCATCCTGCCCATTGTGCCTTGGGGTAGTGGGCCGCACCTTATATGGCGAATTTCCCCATATAGGCGAGAGTATTTTGTGTTTTCCCTAAAATGTGTGTAGTACTTTATAGACGACCTTTTCTAGTACCTTAGAGAAATGGGGAAGGATCGATATTTGTCTAGAGTTGGTCAGGGTATTACGATTACCTTTTTTTGAAAATGAACTCATTGAACTCATGAACCATGCATCATCCTGCATAACCATAAATCATCCTAAATACAGACGCTGAATTATTGTAAATGCGATAAACGAGCTGTGCGAAGAGGTACCAGAGGTACCTCCAATTAGGATATTGGGTACTTGAAGCCTGTGGCAGCTTCTGTGGGAAAGGCTTGCCAGATCCTGTTCACTGCACAGGCTTGGAGGACCATGCTCTTGTTTTTCCAAGCTTGTGCCAAACTCACCTTGCAAACTGGCGATACGCAGTGTACCCCTATCATCTACACAAATGTACATAAAATATAGTTTAGGCAAATAGGTAACCGGTCACTGCACAGGGTGTCCGCAGTGGCATATTCACATGTACCTGAGAGTCACTGTAACTTATCTGCACACACCATGTATATTACTACACATGCTGTATTTTTTTAGAAACCAACATTTTTTACTTTTCACTGAGTCGACAAGCAAAACGATTAATATCGCTAAAATCCTAAGCGCGGGGCAATACATAAAAAAGTGACTCAAGACACAGCACACTGAAAATTACACAGTTGTCTATATTGTTGTTCCCAAGTTCATAGTTGTGTATTGTGTCGTCTTTTTATGTGCTGCACCCTGTACTGGAGTGTTTAGCGACTTCAGTGCAGGACCGAACCAATATTGAGCGCCCAAATTTTAGCATCGTTCGACAAGAACACATGTGACTTACTCGTGAATCTGATCGCTCATAGGTTTGCGATGCCCACGGAGTTGAAAATATGCCACCTTTAGAAAAGTCGTATTGAGGCATAGCTACTTTACTGCCGCGCACAGCAAAAATATTTCGCGTCTGGCTTGGAGGCATATTTATACCTTCGTAATAGATGCAAAAGAAAGATTTGTGGAACTTCTGGTCAGAGTCCCTTTGTGCTTGTCACAGTGCCGTGAAGCCCATTGTCAGGAGCATATTTGAAAGTAGTTCATGGATGCACTTAGTGCACAACTTGGTTCGGTGTATGACCGTACGCCGGATGCACCTCCGACTTTTTTACACGGATCATAAAGTGTCTTCGTTCACCATAAAAAACTCTACTCCGCTCAGACTTGTGCAAAAAGGTTATATTATGGTGACTTTTTCAGAGAAGACAACCATGGCCCCCAGGAGCGATCTACGCTGGATCAGTGGCGAGACTTAATGGAACTGCAGACAAGGAGGAGTATGTCACCGTCTCTTGCTTGACGAGTACTGTGCTTTGAGCACAAGTATGCCGTCTCCGATAATACAGACACTAAGTATAAGAGAGCTAGTTTCATGCCATTAATTTATTGGTCAAGTAATGCTTCTTCTGCAATGCGGCACCTGCCGAACCTTTATTCATAGAAGAAAAATAAGAGAAGTCAGCTGGTCAATTTCAGTTGAAGCACTGGGGGGATATAGACTTGAAATACGCGGAGAGGTTGGTTGCCGCTATGAGACGCCGGCGACTCCGCATTCATTTGCGGTGGCTGGCGGAAACACCAGCATCACTGAGACGCTGGAATAGTGACAGCCAAAGGGTAAGTAACAGTATGACAGCCAACGTCGAGACGCAGTCAAAGTCGAGAAGCCCCGAGCGTAACCGTCTTCACTGGTTTGTCACTCGACGATGGCAGTATCCTACGTTGTGTTCAACCGCTTGGCGTCCTAGATAAGCCTCGACCGGCGAAGGAGATGCAATCCTGGTTTCGGCTTATTTGTGTACAGCTAAATTGAGTGTTGGATAATTCAAGGCACGTTTACCAATTTTTTAAACATAGAATGGCCTTCAACGAGCTTTCAATGTCGCTCACTCTGATATCTCGCTTTTACCATAAATTCCGCAATTAAAGAGCTAATCAATGAATTTTAGGTAATTGATCACGTTGTAGTCACATACTGTCTTCGCGAAAATGGCCTCTTGGTCGCAAACTGACTGCAACTGACTGCAAACAAGACATTTTTTGCTGCCCTCATAACTTTTTATAAACATTTTGTACATGATAACGGAAGAAGAAAAAAAAAAAAAAACTCCCTGGCGAGCTGCTGCTCTCTTATGGCGCAGGACTGCCAGAACACGATAGAAAGTAGTTGTCCTGAGCCTGGAACATACAGACGGACAGACGCAATACAAACCTCAAGTTGCCTGGGAAAATGAAGCTGCCATAAGTTCCACGAAATTGCGAGGCCAAGCAACAGTTGGGAGCGACCGCTGTCATACTAAGTCGGTTAGCGACGCATTATGAGGCTCCTCTCGGGACTCTATTATGCCCATTGTCTAAATATTTGAAGGCACACTACGTATATGTGCAACGCCCATCCTAACGTGATTTTGGCATCCGCAGCTTGGTGTTCAAGTACACGCAGGAGGGCAATACCAAGGATCTATCCATTGGAAGGGCTACAAAAGGCGCTTCACTAGATATTGTGGTCAGGTTTTTTAGCAAGACCGCGATGATCTTCGTGAGCACTCAGTCATCGCCCCATACCTACAACCACCAAGCAACCATCTACTGGGGAGTGATGGAGATCGACGGCCTGAAAATGATGGACTTCAGCGTGGTATGTGTTTTCCTCGCAATAAACAAAAATGTACGTGAGGAGCAGCGAATAGCGCAAAACACAAGGGTAGTCAAAAAATATTTGGGTAGAATTTTACATTACAAGTGAACGAGTACATTGTTTTATCTAGCATAAATTGCTGTAATGAAATAGAGTTACTGTCCTCAATATGGGCAATTTGAAAAATTGTTAAAACTTTGACGGGTTTGTAACTGCTATCTATTTATTTAATTCAATTACTATATTTTCACAATCGATGCAACCCTCAGTGCGGTGAGCAAGGCAAAGAAGGAACCATGATCATTGAGGCCATTCTATATGAGGCACCAAGACGAAGAATGTAATTAGACAACTGCACTGAACTGCAAACCAAATAATTTTATTTCCGGCAACCGAGGGCGCATAAATACGCGCAGGAAAATTCCTTCCCTGGGGCTCTTTTCGTGTCACGAGTTCTTGTTTAGGGTTATCAAACCGTTTTGTTATCTTTAAGTCGTCCACATGAATGTTGTTATTTCCTCCTAAACAGAAATTGACGGTTTACCGATATACCTATCACCTGCTTTTCTGATTTCGTGCGCCTCCCGGAAGAGAAGACTACCCTCTTCCTTACACCGGGAATAAAGTATTGGTTCCATTAACTCTGCCCTACGTCCTACATTTGCCAACAAATGGTCCCCCAGCGTTCTGTGTTCGTGGGAAGTATTAAATGAATGCGGGTACTGATACGCCTTGACACCTGCTTCATATGAACTTTACCACACTTCACTGTATACTACGCCAATACGGCAAATTTGTTCCCACGATTAATTTGGAAACCCCTTAGTGCATCGATTCCCTATTGACATTGTTCATTTTAAACAATCCAACCAGAAACTCTTTTTTAATACTACTTGCACTTTTTATCACTTTTGTTCCTTGGCACGTCCAACAACCCCAGGCCGGCAAAATGAATCCACAGACTTCCACTGTGAATCCACTCAATCCACTGATGATAATCCTGATCCACTGAATCCAATGAATCCACTGTGGCGTCGCACATTTATGCAGAGTTGTTGTAACCAGGTTCCTTTTTTGGTAACTTGGAATTGAACTTGGTACTTTTGCGCCGTGGCAACTTTCAGAGGAACTCGTTTCTTTGTCAGGTAACATTGCCAAAGTAACTTAAGCTAAGTTCCACTGGTACTTCCCTGTGTAGTTCGCTGTCTGTTTCCCCGTTCGTCCAGTTCCCAGTTCGTTGTCCGTGTTTCTGGCGCTGCCGTGACGTTGCCCACATACGTGAGGCCGACAACGGCAAGCCCTATCACCACCACCACCACCACCACCACCTGGCGCTCTCAGTTCAGATGTCTCAATACCAACTAGAGCACTGCACAATCCCGGGCTTACCCGAAAGCTCGAGCCCGGTCCGGCCCGCAGTGCCGGGCAGGGCAGGGCTTTGCGTTTTTTATGCGGGCCTGGGCCTGGCTCGGGTTTCAGTCACCGTGCCCGGGCTGGGTACGGGCTTGACAACGCCGACCATGGCCGGGCATGTACGCGAACATATTTGGCGAGACTGAACAACTGCATTTTAACGACTTTTTCTTTTTTTTCATTGGGTATGGTGTATCATGGTATTCTCATCTGAGAACTATCACTTTTTTATATGTGATCATGCTTATTTCCTGTAATGGGTATGGATTTCACGCGTGCACTAAAACATTTGGGGACGTTTGGTGTGGCGTGCGCGCTGAGCAAGTCCGGCACGAGGGTGAGTTAGGTTAGGTGTTCTGACATATTTTGTTCGCCTGAGAGTTCGAGAAGCGGGAATAACACCGGTACATGCGCAATAGAACGAAAATGAGTCTCTCTTGATCCGCAAGGTACATACACATCGCCCACGCGGAACTGCGCGCTGCCTTCCCAAGCAAGCAAGCACCGATCACACAGCGTCTTGCCGGCAGAGAAACAGCCTGTAAAACGCAGAGCGTATATCCTCACTCTCCACCAATTAGCAGCGTCCTTTTCATCTCTGCGCTGTGCTCTTTCAATACGCGGATTTGGAGGGAGACCAGAGCAGAGACCAGAGCATAGCGCACATCAACAGAACCCCAGGTGGTCCAAATTATCCGCATTCCTACCCTGCGGCATGTGCAACATGTCACCACACTGCGCAGACAAAACTTTACGTGTAACGTCACAGTACCATTTGTGCTCTTTAGTAAATCTAGATACGCCTCCGAGCATCGAGAACACATAGAGCAGAGGCGGGCTGCGACCGGGCCTGAGCATGGAAACAGTCGTGCTCGGGCCGGGCCCGGGCTGGAAATCTATAGAAGACGTTGGGCCCGGGCTGGGTGCGGGCCATAGCAGCCGAGCCTGGGCCGGGCCTGAAAATTAAGCCCGTGCGCATGCTCTAATACCAACCAGCCCAATCCTCAACCATTCTCTAAGTTCCAAGTTGTTTTTAATTCGGTTTTCGCTCACGTGTACATATTTTCTTGCTTTCTTTCTGGTTCTTTCATGGTATTTTATGCTATAAAACCTGATATTCAATCAATGACAGTATTCTATTCAGGAAGTGCTAAGTGGAAGACAAACTTTTGGACATAAACGAAAACGATCTAAGCGTGTTCCGCTCCTCCGCAGGCAACTCAGGGTCTAGCTGAACCTATGTAGTGCTATTTTGTATACGAAGTAACTTGGAAGTAACTCGTTCTTTTTGACGAGTAACTTCTCCATCTCTGTATTTGCGTCGCGACATAAGCCACGGGTATTATTATCTTTGCTTACTTTCTGTACTCTTATCTTTCTGTTTGGGGTTCTTTACTCGTTTTAACACCCGGCTGAAAACATCATAAGCCAGCCAATATTTTAATCTACAAATTTGCGCCTTGCTCCTTCCTATCATCTTGAGGCAACACGACCTATTGTGTCCTAAGCTAATTCTATAATATGTACTTGTGAAATTAAGATCACTGAGTATCAGCACCGTTCTCCTGTTACAAAGAGGGCACTCGACGATCATCCCGAAGAAGTCCTTCGTACCTCAGAGCCGACGGACTCCAAGTGGACCCGTTCCTCATGCCGTTTTACTTATCTGAACATTCCCATTAACCCAGCACAACAGTACATTTGAGCAGTCCAGCAACATGATATCAAACATTTTATTTCGTCTATAGCTGAACGTCACAGCATCGTATCACCTCGGAGAGTATCATAACGCAATGTAACACGACGGCAAGGTTTTGCGCAACTGAGCACTTACGTGTCTTTAAAAACATCATGTCCAACACACACATTTCACAAAGAGTAAACTCACTCACAATGTCTGGACTGCGACGACACTGGGATAATCGGCGATCATCTGCTGCTCTATGTTTCGTGACTCGCGATGTCTCGTCCATCTTGCCCTCCTTGCGTAAAAGTTGGCGCCATCCAACTTCGGCGAAACCGCGTTTTCATCATCTCATGGCAAATGCGGACTCCACTGCCAGTCGCCTCATGCGATCTTAACCTGCAAGAAGTCCCATGTCAAAAACACTGCTACAGCAGCATGTCACTGTGATGTGCGCCCCGAAGTAGTATACGCATAGTTTTGCGCACAGCGCCGACGGAAGCGCTCTGACTGCACATCTTGCATTTTCACCATCAACGTTGATATTGCCTGCGAAGAGGGGTAGAAGCATAGGTAACCGCGTAGTAAGAACGTGAATGTCACAGATTGACTACATACCTTAACCTGGTTTACCATTTTTTTTTTACATATACCTGGTATACCTTTTGCACTGACAGTGTAGAAGCAGCTGTGTGTCAAGTGCACGTGGCATTAATACTGGCTAGAGGCTAGGTAGGTTCTGTATATAAAAGATCAAACGAAAATGTATACAGTTTCTTCAGGAACTCTATCTATTGTTCCGCATACACTTTCTATCGAAAATAGTAACGAAATATTGATTAAAAATGGATTGGGAACGGATAAAGGCTCGATAGAATTCCTATACCATTCCAATCTGCCCTGTCTACATTTTTTACACAATTTGTATAGGATACAGTAAAAACGGCAACATCAAAGAGTAAACAGTAAATGTTCGCGTTGCCTGAAGTCATAAGTCACAATATTGCTATTAGCATTTATATCCATGTTCATATATGCACGCGTCATATGTATTGGTTGTACAGCGAAAAACAAGTACCACATGTCCGTTAATAGGAACTTCCGTGCCTAGTATAAGCTCTATAGAGACTGTGTAGAAAGTTTATACATTCTAGCTTCTGAATCCTGTATAGAAACTGTATAGAGCTTACCAGTTAAAAACCCTAAACAGCTCCTATACGTTTCCTATGCAGAAGATTGACACTATAGATACGATAGATAGATTATCTACAGGTCCTCTATAGAAACTAGAAAATCATTTTCATAGGGGGAAACGGGTCAAATCCTGAAAATGGCGCCCGAGTGACGCCACTAGTTTGAGATCAATAGTCCACATTCCATCGCTTCGTCGTTTCGAAACAGACTGATTAATCCGTTGGCGGAAACGCTTCCACCTATGTACACTCAAGTGATACATGGAATGCAAACCCAATATGTTAAAGTAAGAAGGGCCGTATGAAGACGCCACGGTCTCTGTACTTTCGAGGTGTCATTCATAAACATTTTGAAATCTTACGTACTATTTTGCAACTCGAACGAAGTGCCCTGCGCGCTGCGGAAATTGCGTACCAACGCCTGCCTACCGTGCTTTGTTTCGCCTTGGTGACCTTGGCTCATTGGCCCTTGGCAGGCTTTCGCGGCATCAGAGGCACCGGATACGGCGTGCTGTCATTGTTTGACGAGTGATGTAAAACGGGCTGGTTCCAAACTCCCATTCGTTTCGTGAAGAGGGGGGGGGGATATGTTTATTCAAAAAAGCAGAGGGTTTCCTTGACTAGCTGGGAAAAGTTCGGGAATTTACAATTACAATTTGGCAGACACCCTGAGATAGTGTCGCTACGCCTAGTGAAGACATATGGTAACGCTATACCTGCCCTCCGCAAAACCAGTGGTTTCGGTTTCGAACTCTCGTTTCAGGGTCAATCAATATGTTATCAGCATCACTTTGCACATCTCTTCCGAGGGGTGCGATGTTAGTTTCATCCTGTCGTTTTTCCTCTCGATAAATGTCTCCTAAGTGAAAAAAATATGTCCACTGGAAAAAAGAACGCTACGGAGTCAATGTAAGCAAAATTCTACATATTTTGTCAAGCCTGGAGGCATAAATGTTGATCAAAAGTGCCTGAGTTGCCACTGGGAAAGTTTCTAGACAACAATATTGTACATTTGGTGTCTGTAACCTAAGCGTAAAACTATGTAAACATCGTTGCACCCATATGACATCGGTAGGCCTCCATGGTGTCAGATTTCGCAGGCATTGAGAATTGCCGCGGTATGCGCTCTTCAGAAACGAGCCTGACCCACAAATAAGTACAGAAAAAATTAGGGTCTTCCTGTCTATACTGATTTTGGAAAGCGACGCTACTGGGAAGCTGCTGAGGACATCCGGAATACCATTCGCAGAGATCACTTTTTACAGATAATGAAGTATATGCACTGTGCTGACAACACCTCACTGATTAAGACAGATAAAATGGCAAAGCTACGACCACTGATGGCAAAAGAAATTTACCACGATCAATGCATACTATGGAAGGCAGGTTCCAAGCAATTTATTAGGAGGAAGCCAATATGTTTCGGATATAAGGTGTGGTGTTTGAACACCCCCGATGGATACTCGGTAGATTTAGCAAAGGTAAAAATCCCCAGTCAAATGCAAATTTATAAAGAACAGTTTGGGAAAGCCGCATCTCCTCTTGTCAAGATGATCGACGAGCGAGATGCAGGACTTGCCTATGAGATTCTATACCGACAACCTCTTTACTTGGGTAAAGCTTATGATTCATCCAAAGACACGTGGACACGGCGCGACAGGAACAGTTCGCGAGAACCACATTCCAAAAGATGGCCTCTCACTGGCAGTGCTGTCATGAAGAAGATGAAGAAACATGGGACATTTGAGTTCGAACAAAGCGAAAAGGATAACATTCTGGTGACGCGATAAGTTGACAATCCAGTAGTGACTGCAATGTCTACATGTCATGGAGTACAGCCTGTGGAGAATGTTGCAAGGTACTCGCAAGCTGAGAAGAAAAGGATATCTGTACCACGTGCGGCTGTCTTTGCAGCATATAATAGGTATATGGGTGGTACCGACAGGATGCACGAAAAGAGGCTCCAACAGCTCCTTATAGAGCCCATAGTTTGAGATAATTCACACAACACTGGGCACACGACCAATGAAATTGCGACGTGGTGGATATTATGCACAAGCAGTCGGCCAATCAGGAGCCTCAATGCCTGGATAGCCTTTCGGCCGGTCCTGGCTATCATAAACTTGTACTGGATTTCAGGCCTGCCGCCGTCATTCGGTATTCAAAATAACTAGAGCGATTTTTGAGTAAAACAGATTTATTTGATACAAAGCACTGATTCAAAGACCTAATACATGGGTGCACTGTGCCTACAAAGCCCACTGCGTTGCTGACACACTGGGACAAATTTCGAACATGAGGCAGAACGAACACACCGGTCAGCTCCTAATACCGAGCCACTCTCATGAGTGCGTACCATTTCATGATGAGCATCTTCCTTCGCTGCTTCTGGTGCATCCATTATAGCGAAGCCGAAAGCGCTTGTGTGGCACGTAATCCTGTCTTTGTTGACAGTCCTCGAAATCCAACGGCGCAAACACTGGCTGCATGACGAAAACTAGGTTTGTAGCCAGCATTATGCAGTATGGCATGCACGTGCGTGTTTCGCAAATGAGAGCAAATACTGTTGCGTTTTTGTCGCATGTTTGGCAGTTTTTCCCCGTTCACTGGAAGCACGCACAAGTATGAAATTTGATGTCCTGATAGATGTGGACATGGTTAACACGTCGAAAAAATTTCATTCCTTCAGTTAAAGGAGAAGGCTGTGAAATATGGCGGGCAATATGCAAATTTTCGAAAATTGCCAATATTGGAAGGAATAAAAGGTGAAGTTGCCATCGTGATACCGACATGCCGTCGACGCTAAAATTAAGCTCAGCCTGTCCACTTCAAAATATAAAAAAATCTCCTGGGTACTTTTTTGTTTTTTTGTAACAATTTTTGAAATCTCTGTCCCAGATGCAAGCGGGCGCACGCTCGCATGCGTTTTTCCTTTTTTTTTTTTTTTTTGCCGAGATGCGCAGATTTTGAGATTGTCTGAGCGTGTGGGTAGAAATTCTTAATGCGACTCGGAAATTGTCTTCCTCTAATAAAGCCGGGAAGGGGTAATTCAATTAGGCGCTTTCCTCGTGACGTCTCCGGCGGATGTCTCTGTGTGTGTTTCGATAGAATGCACGGAGTAGTAAAAATCATCATGGCTACATCAGTCTACACTCAGTTGATTACTGCCTGCCTGGTTTCCCCTTGACGCCGCCACAGTAGGCTTGTCGCTATAGGTTAGACACTGTGTATCGGTATAGGTCATTATATGTGAAAGAAAACAAGCTTCGCTGCAGGTCAGCCGCCACTGTCTTCGTCCATGGAGTCAGCCTCAGTAACTCGGCTGACATAAACGACATTGACTTCAACTCGTCGAAATTTCTATGTGCATGCGCCCCGTCCGGCGCAATGTGTTGTGAAAGTGGTCATGGAGCATCCATCTACGTCAGTGAATGTGAGTGACAGTCCAATTTGTTGATTTGATCCCAATGGATGCAGCGATGAGTGCACTTCCCCTCCAACAAAGTTAACTGAACTAAGTGAAGAAACCCAGTACCTTATTTCTGCCGGAGGGAAACGCGCCTGTTCCTGAATCACTACCGTTTGCAAGAACCACCATGCGCTCTTCGTCCGAAGGTACACCTTAAAGGAGCATGGAAAGGAAATTTGAATGTCTGAAAACCGTTTTTAATTTGTCAAGCAGTGTGCAAAAATCATTCTTGTAAAATATTTCGGCTGAACAATGTTTTGTTACAGCGCAATTCGATTTATAAAATCGCTTCCGTGGCAGGAGGCTCGCACGGTCCAGCCACAAGCCACTCCCCATTGACTGTGACGTCAAACGTTAAACGTGCTCTCATTTGCTACGGAAAATTCGTCTGCTTCGGACACAGCATGCTCCTTGTTGACAGCGGTTCATTCTGTTCTGTTGGTTTGAGGCATAAAACAGAGGTGCAAACGAACAATAAAACATTACGCTCATAATGGTAACGCGATCGTGTGTCTTATAGTCATTGTTTTTGTTCATTATATACGTCTCCAACTAACGAAAAGTGCCAGCGTCTCACATGAGGCGACACGCAGGGTGGCAGTTCGTGCTGTTCGCGAAGCGATGCAACATGATGCGGCTCACCTTGTATTTATTCCTCGAAAACAAGACAAACAAAGTGCGTTCTTTCTGTTTGCAACTTATTGAACTAGTTCAACGATATTGCAACTTCCACTCGCACTGCACCTGCACGTCCCCATTCCCTTTTGGAGGAGTGCTGACCTCAATCCAGACGCGAGTTCCCGATTTCGTTGCACTGCGTGTCTTCGCCGTGCAACCGAAAAGAATCAAAGAAAGTTCACCGGCGGCAGACTGATCAGATGACCAATGTTTTCGACGCTATGTTCTGTAAAAAAAAGAAAAAGAAAGGCAGCCGTTTCTGATGCGCATGCGTCTCTGGGCAGAACAACGCGCGCGAAAGGAGCCCGCCGTCACCTTGACAATTGTCGGTTTCAGATCGCAGCCGAGATCACTTGCGAGCCCTAGGAGTGGACGCAACGTACAACGTCACATCGTGACGGAGGTGCCCGTCATTTCTCACGTGTCTTCCCAAGAGTAGGAGAGAGCTCCCCGCACTCGTGAGAATCAATTGACTGCTGCGCGCGATATTTTTCTGCTACGCTCATATTTCTTGCGTGAAAACGTCATTTAGTGATCGGACATTTCATCACGATCAAAAAATAATTTTTTTCTCGGTCTTAGACTGCTCCTTTAAAGATGGCATCCAAGTGTTGCGTCGACCCCCTTGGACAGCACAGGAAGAGAGTGCGCGGAACTAAAATAATATCGTCAACCCTAGCAAAGAACACAGCAAGGCTTGGGCTAGTTCCTGGGGACAGATTGTGCTCCAAATGTTGCATGCTGTGCATGAAGCATCAGTCTGATACTTCTAGTGAGACGGCGCCACTGTCCAGCCCAGATCGTGACCTGGCGTCGTTCAACGAGTCGCTGGAACTTATTGGTGACACTCCGTTGAGAAGGAAAAGAGCTCTACCCCAGAGACAGAAGTATGCACAGGAGAAGCTCCGTAGGATAGAGTGCAAAGCCAGGAAAGCCGTGGAATCTTCGTTGGGCGTACCGATGGCATCCACTCCAGGAGAGTCATGTCCTATAACCGCGGAAGATTATGAATTCCTGCTTCAGGAGCTGAGTAAGAAATATTCGGCTAAACAGAGCCAATCGAAAAAGGTTGTCCCCATCGTCGTGATCGAGGCAACAAACAATGCAGTTTTTTGGAGCTTGGAAACGTCTTTTTCGCCGAGCACGAGAAATTAAAAACACGATGGGCGTCCTGAACGAGCCATCTTCAGCGAGAGGAAGGGCTCCCTTGTCCCTTGTGACCGAGGAATCAATTGAGAAGTTTTACCAAGATGACTTCATATCCTACTGCATGCCAGGACAAAAGGATGTTCTCAAGTGTCATCAGAAGAGGATCATGCTTACAGGCTTGAAGGAAGCTTTTCTCATATGGAAGGCAAGAAACCCAACTCAAGAAGCTGGATTTTCTACACTTGCATCCTTGAGGCCCCCCTGGTGCGTGCTTGCTGGAGACCCAGGAACACATTCAGTCTGTGTGTGCTCTTATCATCAAAACGTGAAGATGATGCTTCATGCTGCGGGAACTTCAGGACAACTAAAAAGACCTTTTGCGGCTAATGGTCTGTGCCATCGACAAGGAAGAGTGCATGCTACGACGATGCACCCAGTACCCGGGGTTGAAAGTTGAAACCTCTACGCGCAAAACTCACTAATAAGCTCAGCCATGCCGATGAGTTCCAGGACATCATCACATTTCAGCAGTACCTGGCGATAGAGAATCACTTCAAACAGTACTTCTTCTCATAGAGGAATTTTCCGAGAAGCTGATTCTCGAACTAAATTCACTAAAGAGACATCACTTCGTCAGCTCGTCGCAGTCGGCTTATTTGCGACAGCTCAAGGCTGACCTTCCCGTCAGTGAAGCGATTGTTCAACTGGATTATTCAGAAAACTACTCCTTTCTAGCAAAAAATTCACCACAGTCGTTCTACTGGAATACTTCCAAGACAACTGTGCATCCCATAGTAGTGTATCTTCGCTGCCAATCTGACCCAATCCTGGAGCATTTGTCTTACGTCATTATTTCCGAATCCCTGACTCACTACAACGCTTCTGTACACTTGTACCAAAAGAAGTTCCTCCAGCATTTCCTACCCGCTCACGCACACATCAAGAAGTCAAAAAGTTGCACTATTTCTTGGATGGCTCTGCTTCTCAATATAAGAACAAAAAGAATTCTGTGAACTTTTGCTTTCGTGAAGAGGATTTTGGACTATCGGCAACATTGAACTTTTTGGTACGTCCCACGGGAAAGGTGCATGCGATGGGATTGGTGGAACTGTTAAGCGGCTGGGGGCAAAGGCGAGTCTGCAAAGGCCTTTTGGTCGTCAAATATTAAATCCGCGGGATTTATTCCTTTGGGCTGAAGAAAGCCTTCAGAACATATTGTCCATATGGGTGTCCTTTGGAGATCTATCGGCGGAGCAGGCTGCGTTGCAGGATCGCCATGAAATGGCTCGAGCAATTCCTGGAACACGAGAACTTCATTATTTTGAAGCCGTCTCAACTAACACAAAGAAGGTACGTGTGATATCAGCATCCACCGAAGAAAAACTTCACACTTCACTACGCCAAGTACAAGCGAGCGCACCTTAGCATGCCAGGGGGCTTAACCACTTCCATCGTTCGCGAGCCAACGAGGGGCGGAGCTCTCGTTAACACGAACACTTGACACGTTTCACGTGACGCGTGACGCGCTTTTTTCGTTAAAGGGACCATAAAATGATTTTCGAGAATTCCCAGTATTCTGCAGGAAACCACTCTCATGATTCATCACTATCGTACGCACATCGACTTTTAACCGTATTCAGTACAACGGAGGCGCAGTTATCAGACAAAAATAGCAGGGTGTGACCGCTGGATATATGCCTTCGAAGTGGGCTTACGTCATCGCCATCCAATCCTCTCAGCCAACTGTGAACGACGAGGAAGACACACCCCACCGGACCACTTGCATGCGTGGTTTCGGTTTGGACAATAACGACGTCGTATATCTCCCGTCGAAATCACTTGAAATATGGCGAAAGGCAAATTACCAGCAATTGAGGAAGAGGTTATGCGACACATACAGCGTCTATGGATCGTTCGGTACGCAGCAGCTCGTAAAATGTCGCCGACGAGGGTATGTTCTGACGAAGAAGAAGTTCAAAAAGGAAAACGTGCTCCGGTAACCATGCTGACAGTCAACGGGGGGGGGGGGGGGGGGGGGAATATATATTTATTGAAAGGAAAGGTCTGCCAGACCAACATTTCTCGTAGGATTCTGTATCAACGGTTAGTTACATTATTGTCTCCAAGTCAAATTAAAACATATTTCATGACAAAGTTTGCAAGCTTGTTTGAAAATTTTGCACTTTGCTCACAAAAGCCCGTCCGCGAATCGGCAACATGTTCTGTGTATGATGTCACGGCCAGTTCGCCTCGGAGGCGGGCCGTAGCAGCTGCCGTTCACGCCTGTGGTAAATATAGAATATTTTCGCTATTTGTACGATTTTCAATTTCATATTTCACAGAGTGAATGCTTTAGTACAGAGGAACTAATTAAAAATGATCGTGGGCTTGTCAAATATCATTTCATGGTCCTTTAACGGGACAAAGGCGTAATCTCTTGCTCGCGTAACAACCGACGGTGTCGTCTGCCTAACGAATCTGTTCACGTGCTCACAGGCTTCATCGCCTCTATGGCTCATGATCTAACGAGGCGCGAGGCACTCGGGAGCTCGAGCACGTGGTGTATGACGCGCTCTTTTCGTTAAAGTGACAGGGGCGTAATCTCTAGGTCCAGTTACGATCAAATTAGATCGTTTGCCTAACGAGTGGGTCTACCCACTCGTTAGAATGTGAAACATCTTCATTTGGAGATTTGCAGAAACGGAATTTCTGCAGAAACGAACATGTATTGCTCCATGGCTGTGTACAAAATGATATGCTCCCCCTTTCATCGTATTTACACCAGTAGTTACATGAGGGCTGTGAGATATTCTCGAGAAGATGCAGATGAAGACGAGAAAGAAGACGATGAAGTGACAACGACAAGCCATAGACAAACCATAGACAAACCATGCGAGCTGTCCAAACAAAATTAAACAACCTCATTGGTCGACAAGATTACAGCCTCGTTGGCAGCTGTAGTTTGTTCAGGGCGGTGACATCACAACACGTAACGGCTCGTTAAAAGCACAATAGCCTCAACGAAGAAGCTAAACGAGGAGCAGGGATTGTGCCACAGCAGGGCGTCGATAAGTTTCTTCATTTCGTTATTCGTAACGACACGCTGACGTTGAAGCTGCCCAAGAAAGATGGCGGAGTGATTCTTCGCTTGGGCGATCACACAAGCAGCTAACTGTGTCCCGTGGACGTGATGGCGTCAGAATGTCTTTCAACTGGACGAGACAGATTCTGTAAAGTTCTTCCGTCCGCCAAGAAACGCTCTCCGCACCGTTTGTGAGGACTTGTGACTGTGTACTTCACTCCGTCTTGATAGCTACGGGTGTTGTGATGAACAACAAAGGCGAAATGGATGCATATAGTAGTGTTCGAATTGTTCTCTTTAATAGTACATTGCGGACATAGTGTTGATGTAGCAATGAAAAGAAGAGCAAAGGATTCTGTTGATTTTATGAGGTCGATTGTCTTGAATAGTTTCATAACATTTTCTTGCTTCGCACTGCTAACATGGAATTAAAACAGTTCACTGACGTTCTGTTCAAGCTCACTAGAAAACTGTTGCACTGCGAATTTATTTTATTTTAGGCGTCAGGATGTCTTTCAACTGGACCAGATAGATTTTGTAAAGTTGTTCCGTTCGGGAAGAAATGCTGTTCGCGCTGTTTATGAAGCCTGACTGTAAGGCTGCGCGTTGTACTTCCATGCTTGAAGAAAAAGTTCCTCCTCTTTCTTCTTTTGATACTTCTGATACCACTACGTCTTTCCTTTCTGGTCTCGGACTCCCACGTGAACTAGAACTCAGCACACACTAGTTCTCGTATCATACTTAAGACCATTCTCACCCGACACCATCGTCAGGGTAGAAAAATGATTTACAATTCGTTGCATATAGCTCGACGATTATCCTTACAGTGATGTATATGTTTGTTAATTATTTTCACACGACTAGCGAGCCATATATTGAGACGGGAAGAAAAAGAAGATGACGAACGAGCCTGGGAACGAACATTGGAACGCAATGAGCATGTATGAGAGCACGAGAATGCGAGCTATCGGAACAAATGAAACAGTCCTATTGGTCAGAGAAGATGCAGCCTCGCTGCCAGCCTGCTGTTCGCTCAGCTAGGGCGGTGACATCACAACACGTGAGCGCTCGCAACGTGCAAAATAACCACAAAGAAGAAGCTTCACGAGGAGCACAGATTGCGACCACGCAAAGCGTCGATAAAGTTGCTCGTTTCGTTAGCCTGAACGACTCGTTCAGCTGTCTCGTGCCGTTAAGTTGAACGTGTGAAACGATTAAGCCCCCAGGAAAGACTATATCACACGTGCTGGTTGACCATTAACTGTGTATATGCAAATCTCAATGCTTTCTGTGTATCTTGTGTCTGACATAACACTGTGTGTGTTCTGTGTCCCATATTATATCGAGATTACTTTGAATCTGTCACAGTTTACGTGCTTATTCTGAGAGAAAGAGAGAGACAGAGGCAGAGCAAAAGCGTACCTGAACTTATTACCCTTTTGCTGCTTTATTGCGGGGAGGCAATTTCCGTGTCGCGTTAAGAATTTCTACCTACATGCTCAGACAATCTCAAAATCTGCACGTCTCGGACAAAACAAAAAAGCGCCGGTAGCGTTTGAAGTCTTACAAGCTGAAGAGGGTGGGAGCGCGGAGCGTGCGCCCGCTTGCACCTGGGACAGAGATTTCAAAAATTGTTACAAAAAAAAAAAAGAAAGTACCCTGGAGATTTTTTATATTTTGAAGTGGACAGGTTGAGCTTCATTTTTGCGTTGACGGTATGTCGGTATCACTTTGGCAACTTCACCTTTTATTTCTTCCAATTTTGGCAATTTTCGGGAATTTGAATATTGCCCGAGATATTTCGCGGCCTTCTCCTTTAACTCAAGGAATGAAATTTTTTAACATGTTAACCATGTCCACATCTATAAGGACACCAAATTTAATACTTGTGCGTGCTTCCAGTGAACGAGGAAAAAATGTCAAACATGCGACAAAAACGCAACAGTTATAGCCAATGGCGCGCCTTAAATACACGTTGTCATCCGAATTTTTTCACTTAGAACTAAGAGGCAGTGCTTCATGATCAGTCTGGAAGTGACAAATCTCAAATAGCTTGAGCCGTTCCCTGCGGAGAAACCATTAAACGCACCCTACTTTTTGGCCCTCCCGCAGACTTTGGCACCGCCTCGCGTGAAAGCCGCGCGGAATTCTGCTGAAATATTTTCTCTGACATTCATAATTCAATGATACGAAGTAGTAGAATCTGCCGCTACTCGTATTTGTAGCGGAAATACATTTAACGTTACCAATTTAAAATGCAGCGCGATCGCTACTCCGCTACTGATAAAAAAAAGTAGCGAATACGGTAGCGGTGCTACTAGTAGCGCCACTATGTTCAACCGTTCATGTTTGTGACGTTGAGCTGCGGTTCTGGACCGATGTGGCGGCGGCGCGCGCGCAACACAGCGAACTTTGGCGCGTTCGTGATATAGCACTTCTTCGCACATGGATGCGAATAGGCGTTTTTTTTTTAAGTCGAAGCACACACTCGGTTATAGGAGATACTATTAAGAAACAAAGAGGAGAAGCGAATTAGAATGGTGCAAGCGAGCTGGTACGCTGTAGTTTGAGAAACACGCCATACGAAGAGGACAACACAAAACTCAAACCAGCAATGAAGCTTTAATGAAGAATGTACAGTGAGAGGAGGCTCACTATAGGATGAGAAGGAAAAAGGAGAGTGGAATATCCTTGGCCCCGACATGGGTGGCCACTGTAGCAGTCAAAGGCGGTCAGAGAGTCACTTTTTTTTTTTCCTTCTTCCCGTTTTCTTTCCTGTTTCACAAATTCTGTGGCTCTGACTGCCTTTGACTGCTACAGTTGTCAGCCTTGTCGGAAACAACGATATTCCACTCTGTATACGACAAAGGTATTCCTCTTAGTGTACCTTCTGCATTAAAGCTTCATTGTTGGTTTGAGTTTTGTGTTGTCCTCTTCGTGTTGTGTGTTTCTCAAGCTCAAGAAACTGTTACCTCTTTCTAAAGAGGAGAAACAGAAAATGAAATGTGTGGCACCTGAGGCTGAAATAAAAACTGTTACGGTATGGCTCAAAGTTATGGCTAAGCTATGGCAATCAATTGTTAATGGCTATTGACTTTGACAAAACACTTGCACTTCATTTCACCAATAATAAACAACCGATGACATTTCAGCACTCCTTCGGCAAGAGATGTGTGCAAACCGCAACGCAAGTAAAGTACCTTGGTCTCATAATCACCTCTAACCTTCATTGGTACAGCCACATTGAATATATTTGTGCTAGGGTGTCAAGAAATTACTAGTGCGACGTAGACTTTCTCAAACAATACGAACTGTAAAACGAAACGCCTATAGAGCACTTGTGAAACCCACTGTTGTGTGCGCCTCAAACGTGTGGGACCTTACAAAATTAAGAATTGAAAGAATTCAGAGTTCAGAAGCCCATTTCATAAAAAAATTATTATCGTCGTACATCATCCGTCACACAAATGATTTATCAACTAGATTTAGAACCACCATACTTACAACGCAAAATAGCTCGACTGAAGTTCCTTACAAGTGGGTAAAGAGCACTATCTTTTACCACCTTCGCGCCACTTTACGAGGTTAAATCGTTTCCAGATGTATAAAACCGTTCATGCCACTTGTTGATATGTTTAGATATTCGTTCTTTGTGCGTACCATGGAGAAGTGGAACTTATTACCTTCCTATTGTGTGTTGTCCACAATATAAGTGCATTCGAGCGGAACCTGAAGCGACATTTCAATTTGTAAACCCTTTCTTGCTTAGACTGGACGGCAGCTGCCGTCTGCAGTATTTGCAAGTAAATAAATAAATAAAATTGCAGAAAGACACATCGGAAGCACAATATTTGCAGTAAAGGAGTACAGAAAAGCCAGTATAGAAATATCAGAGGATACCTTGAGAGAAGGGGGATGTCCTGGTTTCTTCATCTCCGAAGAGGGAAATTGTCCACAGAAAGTCCTAGTTATGTCGTGTGAGACGTCCTCGGGACTCGAAGAAGATGTCCTGGGATACGCACTTGGCATACCCAGTATTGTTCAATGGACATCTTTGGGTATATAAAGAATATCTTGAGGATGTCGGAGTATCCTTTCATGGACGTCTTCTGGACGTTCATAAAGTGTTTTGGGGTCTTTCCGTTTCAAGGCCTTGAAGGCGCTTTACGAGCCCTGGGTATAGTAACTGGCATCCATCATGAAATGGCTCAATTTGCGGTCACTGAAGTTGAGGCCAATGTTTTTCAGGATACGGGCAACATGTCCTGCCCACTACCGTTGGTAACGAAGGTCCCGTGAACTGCTCCAGGCTAAGCAAAGAGCGTCTTGGGTTCTGAACAAGGAGCAAGAAACGTCCTGGGGAACAAGAGTGTGTTGGTTGTTTTTCGTAACCTAAATAAAGATATTTTGTTTTCTGCATGTAATGTATAATGTATGTCACTGTGGCAGCCTCTTATTAAATCGGGAGCTTTCGTTCAAGTGCGCGCTTCACACACGCTTCGTTGGGGCTGACTGGTTCGGCTTTAAATATATTTTGCTCAATCGAAAATCCCTGTTTCTTCTTGTCAAAATGTTCCTTGATACAACTGCTTCCTTCAGCATCTGACCAACAAAAAGAAACACACATGGTGTAAAGCTCGAACGCCCAATGCTACCTGGGAGGCATGGCAAAACACACATTTTTTTTAGTCCACTCTTTCAGCTAGCTGGATCTAAACCTCAGAAAGTTGGGAAAATATCAATTGTTCTTCTGATTCAGTCGAGTCACTCAATTGGGGAATACTTCCGACGATGTGGCCCGTTGAGGGCCAAAGTCTGTGTACAATTGCTATTTGTCTTCAACGTCCTTAAATGTGCCAAAGAGCTTCGCTTCTTATATTTATATTGGTGTTACGATGTCCAATATCCTACGGAAGTTGCCGAGCCCATGGTAAGTTTGAAACTACATTCGTCTCCTGGATTCATTACTCCCAACATTAGTTAAAAACATTAGTCCCAAAATCCTGAAAAATGTGGCAGATGCAACTAGTATAGACATAAAACTCATTTTCAGCCTATATCCTTACAGATTAGTCACATTCCTGATGACTGAGGAGAGGACAACACTTCTCTCCCCCTCAAACTACTCAGCAATCTCACTCACGAGTACATTTGCAAAAAAAAAAAATATTGGGCATGAAAAAAACTGGTTTTTTTTTGTGTTTTTAGGAAACTTTGAAAAATATAAAATATGTCGTGCGCAACGAAAAGTGTTTCTTTTCTATCCAAAAACAATAAATAAAATGAATGCACTCACACACACGCGTTCAGGAATCAGGATGTATTATTCCGATTCCTCGCTGTCTGAGGAAATGTTTCCAGTGTCTCCAGCATACACCAAACACCAACTTTTCAACTCTGTCATTTTTCAGTCGCGGTTCCTAACTGATGTGTGCATGTCGCCAAACTCGGACCAGTTCTGTTCACATGCTGCCGACGAGGGCGGGATCTTCAGAAAGCGGGACGCAATATCTGTGAGCGACTGTGTCGTGCAAATACCTTCCCACCACACAGAGCGGAAAATATGATGCGTTGATTGCCACAGCGAAGGTTTGCTCCAGACTCCACTCGATGTGCTGTATTCAGCGAGGTTCGAGAGCACTTTCCCAACTTGCGGTCCGCGAAGTTGACATACCTCACTGATCCAATCTATAGCGTCAACCGCTTCCGAGTCATCAAAGTGTCTCCCGTTGTAGAGAGGGTCAACAATATTCGCGGCTGCGTGTATTGGCTGAAGCCAGAAGAGCTTACGGTTGTTAAAGGTCAGATATGCCGATTTTGAAGGGCCGCAGAAGTGAGCGATACTCGAGCTGTGTGTTCATTAGCGAGAGAGAGAGAAATACATGATGACGATGATATGGGTATGAAGGCTGAATATGTGTGCGAAATATTTTGGCCCAACTGGTAGTTTTTAAGAAAACACTTTTTTCTTTTCCCCGCCCGCCTGTCAGACCATCGGCACACCCTGTGCACGGGCGCACCGCTCTAGGTTTATCTGTCTTTATCTGGCTTTGCATGGACTCTTGGCTTGGCCGCTTGGCTTCTTTGGTTTCCTTCTCAGTGCATCGTGGATTGCCAAACAGCTGTTATTGCTAAGCCGGAAACAAATCATGTGAACATTTCTTTTGCATTCTCCGCCTTAATTCAGTTCTTTGGCAGATGTCGTTTGAAAAGCGCACTTCATTGTGCTGACCTTGCCTTTTATGAGCTGGGGCGATATGATACTTGATACAGCACGGCGAAGTTGTCGAGAATGCGACGGTGCTACGCTGCTAGAATCGGAGCATTCAAGTGTTACATATTATAAGTTGCCAAAAGACCAATCAGTGCAAAGCTCTTGGCTGACAGCCACCGCAGTGCGGACTCAGTTCCACTCCAAGGATTTCGTCCGCGAATGTTATCATAGGCCACGCACGACTCCAGACGCAATGTGAAATTTCGGCAAGAAATCGCCTGTAGCGATATGCCCGACACACAAATTTTGAACGTGCCACGGAGGATCAAGGCAAAAAAACGAGAGCAACAAGGTAAGTCGAGGTTCTGGAAACCCGTGTTTCCACAACAGTGCAATCAACAAAATTGCAATCCACAAACAAAGGTTTATTTCATACCTCCCTAACAAGTGACCCCGATGCTCCACCGTCAATATCCAAGATAAATAACTTTTTTCATTGTCAAGCCGTCAGCTTATATGCCCTCCCAATGCACCACCAGCGCCTCCTGCTTAGAAGCGTCTGAGCACCCGCGAATCGTTATTAGCTTACGCTGTCGTTATCAAAGTTCACGTCTGCGTCGTCTTCATCACAAGACCCAACACTTCCCCCGTTCAAAAGTTTTTGCGCGGAGTAAGTCCCATAGAAAACGGTCACACTGTGCTGAAGGTCAGAGTCCAATGCTCACGTTAGAGTTCGAGTTGTTGTTAGAGTTCGATATCGTCGAGGAGGTCTATGATGTGGTCAGGAGGTGGTGGAGGGGAGAGTCCGGTCCACGCTGGGCGGTGGAGCTGCAGCACGGCGACTGCAGCAGCGGCATCAGACCCTGTTGTTCCTTCCTCCCGCAAGACGTCCATCTTAACGCGGTGAAGGTGTTCCTGGCGATGAGTGGAGCGGTGAATTTCAGGCACCCCGCAGACCGGACACAGCAGACGTGTTACGTCCTCCGTCATAGCAATCGGAGGGTCCACGGGATGCCTGCCCAGAAGTGTCAGTCCCCGGAACGGGGGAGGGACTTGGTCGGAGTCATCTCCACAGAGTGGTCTGGGTTGGCTCCACCAGCTGGCCCTGGAAGCTCAAGAAACGGTTGAAAGCCACAACTGTCCACTTCACGACGGAGGGCCGCCTGGGGGGAGGAGGCGGTCTGCGTCCCGCCAACTTCGGTAGCTCCCAGGCTGGCAGTGTTGCTGTTGACCAGAACGGAGGGCCGCTCCTTGTTGTTTTGGTCGAGGACCCGTAACTACAAAAATGAGTGGAAGAAATGGAACAGTCAGGAGGAAACTCCTAACGGCAAGGGTCTGAAAAGGCCCTCGAAAACCTGTCGTGGAGGGAATAGTAATCACACGAACGAGACCCTACACACTAAGTTTCAAGCACTAAGCTTAGCGATGGAGATAGGTATGGCTACGCGCACCGCATGCGGGGACGCAAACTGTATAGCGCCTGGAAGGTCCGGGAAAGGGATCCAGGTCTTGAGGAGGAAGCTGCAGGTCTCCTTCGTCGCCCCCTGGGTTTCGGAGGTGGTAAGTCTTCAGGTCCGAGATGTGTACTGGCCCAGTGTCTTCGCCCGTGTCACAGCGACGAAGCCTGTAAGTGAGGCCGGAGGAGCACGCACTTACCTCGAAGGGGTCGTCCCACCTATCTGCGAGCGAAGCCGCGTACCGCATCGCTTAGCGGGTGAGTCGGTCGAAGGACGACGTCACGGACGCTGTAGGAGAGATTCCGTCGTCCTCGGTTGTACTGGCGAGCCTGGTCCAACCATGCGACGTCCAGATTCTCCCGAGCCGTCCGAGCTGCAACGTCCAGTCGACTCCGGAGGCCCTCAGCAAACCTTGAATAAGGAGGCCAGGTACTGCCATCCCGGAGGCGTAAAGCATTCTCCACTGGAAAAGGTGCCTCTTGTCCCAAGTTCAGGAACGCCGGGGTGAAGCCTGTATAGATCTGTTAAATGTTGTCCGTGTAGCGAACGCCAGTTCAGCCAGGCGAAGATCCCAATTACGGTGGTGCTGAATGGTGAAAGCAACAAACATCATTTTCAGGTTCCAATTAACATGTTCGGTAATGTTAGCCAGAAGGTGATATGGGGAGGTCTCCTTGTGCTGAATGCCTATGACAGCGCAAGAATCTGAGAACACTTTACTTGTGGTAGCGTTATCTGTGATGAGCTGAGCAGGAAACCCGGACCGACAAAAGATGTCGAGTAGTCTTTCCCACACTTTCTGAGAAGTCAGCGTCCTGAGGGGAAACAGCTCGACCCATTTCGTGAAACGATCAGTAACCACAAACAAATACTGATTACCTCTAGGACTACGGGGAAAATGTCCCATCGCATCACAAGCAACTATTTGCCAGGGCCTATTGCTCTGAACCATTTGTAAGCGCCCAGGGGGTAAACCACCACGAGGTTTTGCTCTCTGGCATATTGAACGAGTACAAACTTAGTTACATCCTGCCTCATTCCTGGCCATGTCGCAAGACGACATAACTTTTCAGAAGTTTTCCTGCTGCTGCTGTGACATGCCAAGGCCGAGTCATGAAAGTAACGTATGAAAGACTTGCGCAACTTCCGTGGCACCACGACTCTGAAGGGGATGAGCCGTCATCGTCATCCACCTGGGGTATGTAACTGAACAGGATGCCATCCTCGTTCAGGAGATGCCATGCCGTCCGTCAGTCGTTCCGGTGTCCGCCGAGTCCTGCTCAGCTAACCATTGAGACACCCGCTGACAAAGGCCGTCCGCTCTCTGAGCGTCTAGGAGCTGCTCCCTGCTCACGACCATGCCCCAAGACGAAGATACGTCTCATGCCACTTGTGCTGCTGCCAGGAGTTGAGAAGGCGCCTCGGTGCTTTCCTCTTCCCCCCTCCGGTAGAGGCGCACAGGAAAGTGCGTCTGCTACCCAGATGTGGGCACCCTCACAAGGGCGTGCGAGGGTGAAGTTATCCTCACCCGCACCTCACGATATTTGAGGTGATGTGAGGTGAGGAAAATTTTCAATTTTTAGGTTAGGTGAGGAAAAATGTAAAAAATTGAGGTTAGGTTAGGAAAACTGGGAAATTTTTTAGGTGAGGCAAGGATAATTTTCAAAAAAAATTTGAGGTGAGGTGAGGAGAGGAAAACTTTATGAACGCGCACTTTAGGAAACCTTTTTCCACGCGTACACGGGATATCTTTCCTTCTTTTCGCAGCTTCCGTCTCTCACCTGGGTGAGGATTGTCGTCTCTTACCGCTGATCTGACGCCCGACTTCGTGCGTCGTTCGCATATCCGCAACTAAAACTCAATTTTCGCGCAACTTTTACGGGTATAACAATCCTTCCCCGACGTGTTTTCTGTGATTGATTAGACCAAATGCGACACGAGCAATCTAATTCTGACAAAAAAACATTACATTGACTAAGCAATTTCACGAGTTCAATTTCGAAAATTCAATTTCGTTCAATGGCAAATTGATTAAACTATTTTTATTAGGTGGCAAACTGAATGTCCAGAAGGAAGTTGTTTACCCCATATTTTTTCGTTAACCGTTTTCTTATAATGGTCAAATGACACGTTTCCTGCCGCACCCTGTATGCACGCACGCTTGAGGTATATACAGGGTGTCCCAGAAAACGTGTCATTGAATTATAATAAAAAAACTACACCACCTAGAGTCATGCGGTCAATGGCATTTGTTCTTACTGGGTTTTTACCACCTCGTCATGTGAATGTCGTGTAACGTAAGTTTAATTATGTAAATTTTTGCGAGCTTAAGTGGGAAATTGGCCTAGTAAAGGTCACTTTTTTACCCCACCAATGTGAAGAGCGTGTCTAATTTAGTCAAATTAATTATAATTGACAGGGGTATTCAGGAGCTATCCAATCGGAAAAAATAGCCGAACATCATGCTCTACGGAGGTCGCACAGAATAGCGCACGATCAAGTTTTCAGCGCAATCTTTGTCAGTCTGACGAAAGGAGGTTGGAAACCCAGCCCTCCCCGACATCGCAGAAAGAGATAAAACAGGCACGGCTTACCACGTCCGACTTTCGCTGGGACAATGCTTTCCCTCTCCCAATTTTAGGAACTGTTACTTTTTCTACTATCACTCTGTGGGCTGGCTTCGGAACCTCCTTTCGTCGCACTGAGAGCGATTGCGCTCAAAAAGTCATCGCGCGCTATGGTTCCGTGCTCCGAAAAGCATGATATTCGGCTACTTTTTCCGATGGGATAGCTGGTGAATATGACTGTGAATTATCATGAATTTGAGTGAATTCGGCACGCTCTTCTTATTGGTGGGGTAAAAAAGTGACCTTTACTTGGCAAATTTCCGAGTTGAGTTCGGAAATATTTACATAATTAAACTTGGAGTACATGACATTCACATTAGGAGGTGGCAAAAACCTAATAAGAACAAATGCTCTTGACCGCATGGTTCTAGGTGGCGTAGTCGTTTTATTATAATTCAATGACACGTTTTCTGGGACACCCTGTATGCATTTACATTGGCAGTCACTCAAAGCCAACGCGATTTTAATGATGAAGATTATTCAATCCCTGTAAACGTCACATCGAATACACCCGATCGCCGGCCGACTCAACATGATAACGTTAACGATGAGAAACAGCGAATCGATATCGTTGGATACATCAAAGTTCGCGCCAAAGAGGGGGGAATTAAAGCGACCTTACTGTCAAGGTAGAACTGCACTAGTAATGGGCAATCAACTTCACTTTCGTGAACTCGTTCGTTCAGTTCAGTTTGGTTCACTGAACCGTTCAAAAGATTCGTTCTTTCGTTCATCTTTCCATGACGTCATAACATCATGTGATCAACGGCAAACCGGCATCTACTTACGTGCAGGGTTGTAGACAGTGTCAGAGTTCTGTTTTGTGGGCGAGTGTATTCCATGATGGGGGGGGGGGGGGGGGTTCGTACCGCGCTAAATCTGACAGTCACCTGCCGGCCATATTGGTCATATGTTGCGATAAGCGAACGCTTGTCTATGGAACAGTCTCTCGCTGTCATGAAGAAAATAAACAATTCATTCTGCCGCACTATAATTCTCTCGTAGTTCACATTTTCTCCACATTCGGCTTGCTTCCGCCTCTCGGCAGGGCTTTCTTTGGTCACGCAAATTCACTTTCATAGTTACTTTTTGGTCCTCTTCATAGTAGGTCCATTCTTTTCGTGTGTGGGAGAGATTTACTAGACGGATTTCACATGGTACTATACAACAAGCACAACACACACATAACATACACAACACAAGATCAACGATACAGGGCGATGCAAATTGCGGATATTAACAAATGAGAGGCAATGAATGATAAATGATCATGGATGGGTCAGAATATGGAAGGTGAAAAAAATATGTACAAAATATGAATTCGCCTATGACGGGACGCCGGCGATGGTGACGAGACCGCCGACAGCGCGGACAGAAGGGTGATGGCCCCAACAGCGCACAAAACCATCCTCCCCTAGCGCAAACAGTTCCCTCTGGAGGACGCTGACGACGCGAACCCGCAAAGATCTCACAAGCAGGAGGATCGGGACGTCGCGCCTACGCTGCGCCACAGCCTTACATCTGGCACCCCACAAGACCTGGGCCCCACAAGCCGTCACAAGCACACTGTACCGCTGGCTGGCACATCTCCGGTCAAGGGGTATTGGGCACATAATGTTTGTATGCCGCCTGACTAGCTGCCAGAATATGCGGGCTATGCGGCATTCGAAGAGCACATGACAGTTGGTCTCTACACTTGCGCAGTATGGGCAGATATTCGTCGGAGTGATGTTCCACACGTGGAGGCGATCACGCGTCGGCTGTATGCTCCACGCAAAACTCCACAGTGTGTCGAACAAGGAAGGAGGGAGCCACGAGCACACAACCCTGCTCCACGCGATGGTGTCCACTTGCCGACGACGGTGGGCCCAGATTGTGCTGCTGCACGCCTCGTCCAACAAAACTGCCTGCGACATATGAGCGGGGCTGGTGGAGTTCGGGTTCACAGGGGGAGTGATCCGAGCTAGCATGCGATGGTAAGCGTGAATGACAGCATGGAACCGCCTTGGTGATCGCGCTGCCGGGCGTGACGGTGCAAACGACTCCGGTGAAAGAGTGCGCACCAGAGGCCCCATCCAGTACATTAGAAGAACTTGCGTGGGCGATGGCTCTCCACAGATGATTCGCAGAACGGTCTTGAGTGCGATTCCACGATTCATGAGGCCCACGTCCGGAAGGGCTAGGCCCCCTCGAAACACTGGAAGACTAAGGAAAATGCGGGCCACAGGCCTATTGCGCCTCTTCTGCCAAATGAAGGCTAAGATGGTAGTGTGGATCCGCGAGACAACTGAGCGCGGTGCGATCAGCACATGACTCAGATGCCACACGCGTCCACAGAAGACGCTCCGCACTAGATATGCGCGCTCGAGGTACGTCAAGTTGAATGCGCTGGCAGCCTCGCAGTTCGCGCAAAGTTCTTGCAAAGCGCTCGACCAGTTAGCAGGCGTGGGCCCGGTGCTGTCAAAGAAGACGCCGAGAATTTTTAAGGAAGTAGTGCACGAGAAGGGTAGACACGCGGTGGACATACGGTGACCCAGCGGCAGCAGATGGGTCTTCCGGAGGTTTAGAGCTCCACCGGAGTAAGCAGCGTAGATGTCGTAGACGCGACGCACCTCAGACACCGAAGACGGGTCTCGCAGAAGAAGGGTGACGTCATCTGCATAAGCTGCTACTTTCCAAGATCCAGACGAAGGAAGGGGCAGTCCGCGTATACTGGTGGCCGTATCAATGCTCCACAGAAAAGGGTCGATGGACAATACAAACAGAGCAGGTGACAGCGGACATCCTTGCCGGACTCCTCTGGAGACCCGGAACTCCCCAGAAAAGTGACGCAGCATGTACAGGCAGCTACGGTGGTTGCTATACAGCCGAGCGATGATGTCTCGAATCCACTGAGGGAACTGACACGCTCGTAGTACAGCAAGCAGGTATGAGTGTTCCACACGATCGAAGGCCTTTGCTTGATCGAGAGACAAGAGGCAACCGTCAACCCCGGTGGCGGCAGCGTAATGCAGGGCATCGCGTAATCCATTAAGCGTGTCGTACATGCTCCGGCCCGGAACACTGCACGTTTGGGAGGGATGTATTATTGCCGGCAGGACACTCTGGATGCGCTGGGCCAATATATATGACAAAAGTTTATAATCACAGTTCAAAAGCGTAACAGGACGCCAGTTTTCTGGGTACGCGAGGTCACCGCTGTTCTTGGGGAGCACAATAATGTGTCCGAAGCCAAAGGACTCAGGGAATGCCACCCCACCCAGGGAAAGTCGCATAAGCTCAAAGACGAAAAGGCGGATGGTAGGCCAGAAAGCTGCGTAAAATTCAGCAGGCAGGCCGTCAGGGCCCGGGCTAGTACCAGAAGCTGCCCTGGATACAGCGTAGTCCAGTTCTTCAATAGTCAGCGGAGCCTCAACGGAACGTTGATCTGCAGGTGAAAGGGACGGCAACGCGTCAAGAAAATCACTGTCCTCGGTACTCGCAACTTGTGTGCTGGTGTAAAGAGAGCGGAAGAAAGCTTCAAAGCCGCCTACTACCTCTTGTGGGTCCTCAGTTCATTCTTTTCACCTGCACTCCGGCCCTGAACTAGTTCAAGCAGTGCAACCCTGTCACATTCTTTTCGCCATGGACCTCACATGTATTTAAGAACTGGTGATGGACCGGTGCAGCACTTTTCTTTCGAAAAGAATGAACTTAGTCTACGGGAAACAGCGAGACTTACTGCGACCTGTTAGTAAGAATCGAAAGCCACCCACGATCGAGCTTACTTCCCGCTCGAGGTATTGTTTCCGCCGTTCCCGGCGGTCGAATGAATCAACACTCAACCATTCCGGTGCGGGCGCCATCTGTCGGCATTCCTCCGAAGCTTGAATATGACAGGCACGACCTACTAGATTATAACGACCATGTCACAATCAGAAAACCCTATGGGGAGGCTGTCCGCACGATCCGCCAGGGGTGCTACTGATCGGCACAACACGATTGGACGATGGAAATTTGAATTCTGAACGCGCAGAAGCATGTGTACGTGTGTACGTCTACCGTAGCAGACGACAGCGATAGCCCCTATGAAAACGCGTAGAATGATGATGATAATCAACCTCAGAATGAAACATCTGTGGAACGTCCACCGCTTGTACAGAAATACTAAGGTAAGCTGAAGTACAAAGTATTGTAGAAGTTGAGGAAGCAATAACTGGGGCGATGCGGCGCATAGAAGGGGTGCGCCTGACATGGTCGTTATAATTTAGTAGGTCGTGATGACAGGTCACGAGCTCGATTGGCCACACTGAGCGCTTACCGGTTTGTGATTCGCCAAGCCCCACGACCTGGGATGAATCAGAGAGCACTGAAGGCGAGTCGCAAAGCCGGGGATCGAAGAACCGAAGAACGATGAGAATTCAACTGAATCGAAGAAATAGGAGAACGAGGAGAACCGTCACTCGCGCGCTGAGTCGAAGAGCAACGGAATCGTTTGCTCACAAACGGCGCACTGGTTCATGGGTTCTTCGGTTCTCCGCGACTCGCTGCGTACAATTGCGTTGATTTTGCTGGTCTCCTTTGGAATCTTAGCGTTGGTCCACTACGGCGCGTCGATATGGAGCTTTGTGGCGAACGTCGTATGGGTGGAAGTATTCAGAATCAAAAATGTATTTCAAGATTTTTTGTTAATGATCGGCTCGCTCTACGCATCGCTGGTGGTGAACTGCACTCGACAGTTCTAAGTTATTTGTCAGGTATAGCGGAAAAGGCCTTTTCTGGCTAGTATGTGAGACGGCGGACATGTTTTTCATGTACGTATTTAGTAATGATCAGTACTTAGAAATCTTAAACGAGTCCCCTGGTGCCTGCCTACTTCGTATTTGGCGCCTCAATGGCTACGGTAGACGCTCCGCATAGAAAACTAGTAATGATCATGGTCACATGACCCAGTGACGTCAATGATTCGCGAACAAATCTTTCGAGCGAGTCCCTAATGTTCACTGATTTGAACGAACACATCAGATATTCGGGCCACGCGCGCTGAGCTTCGCCTGGCTAACTACTGCGCATGCGTTCAACACTACTTTACAGTGACGAACATAGATGGCTACACGCGCACCATCGACTGGAGGAGAGTGGAGAAACTAGAAACTGTGAAGGCGAACGCAGCGAAACCTGACAAATCGGGGACGTCCAAGTGAACTGGTGAACGAGTACGATCGACGATAGTGAATCAGTTCATTCAGTTTGTGCCCGGGATTCGTTCATTCCGAACTGTTCGTTCGCGAACGACACATCACTAGTGTTTATTTCTCCTAGCTCACCGATGGCTTCAACTTTTTTTTTCGTTCATTCGAGACATCAAGCGTACTGGATTGTTCGATTTCATGATGATGATGATGATTAAGGTTTTTTGGCGCATTAACGACGAGGGCCATAGTGCGCCAAGACAATGGTATGGATGGTTAGCAGTTTAAAAGGATTATTTCAATTTAAAAAAAATATTAATAAAATAAAATAAAAACAATATATATGAGCTTAGATGTGCTTTAAATACCCAGTGTCTCTTAAAAACTTGTATATATGGCTAAAATCGACTAGAGGTTCATCACCGAGCAGAAGAGCAGGGTGAAGAGGGACCTTGTATCTGTAAAAGAATGGAAAGTGTAGGTGGCGATGATGTTCTAAAAGTGGGCATGTTATGAGTATATGTAAGACAGACAGGTCTGTTCCACAGTGAGGGCACTGAGGCGTGTCGTCCCTTCGTAGCAAATGCCCATGAGTTAAAAAACTGTGCCCAATCCTCAAACGGCTCGATAAAACTTCATGGTGGCGGTTTTCAAAATCTTGTGTAGGTTTGCATAGGCGAGGTTTTACTGTGTGCAGTTTGTTTGTTATCTGCTTATCCCAAAAAGCTTGCCAATCCGTGTGGATGGCTTTCTTCAGTTGCTGCAGCAAGTCGTTAAGTGGAATTTCAAAAGGAGTTATATCGTTGCCTAAAGCAGCAGAGGCAGCGCGGTCTACTTGCTCATTGCCGGAAATTCCGACATGGCTGGGTACCCAGCACAGTCTCAGCTGGAACCCTTTTTCTTGTATAATACTGGCCAGGAATTGTGCGCGTCTTGCCAGGAGGTTTTTATGTGATTGAATACTGCAGATGGCACGTAACGAACTCAAAGAGTCTGTGTAGATTACTGCGTGTGTCATGTGTGTTTGTAAAACATGGTTCAGTGCTATGATAATACCATAGAGTTCTGCAGTAAAAATTGAAAATACATTGTTTAGGCAATGTGCCTTTGTGCACGAGCCACATACCATAGCACATGACACTCCTGTGGAAGTCTTTGAAGCGTCAGTATATATCTCGGTGTGGTCTCCAAAGCTCTCCTTGAGAATCAGAAATTCCTGCTGGATTTCTGTGGTGGGTGTTTCCCTTTTATTAAACTTTGCAAGTGAAACATCATATGCAACTGGTGGTTGCCAGGGAGGAGTCAACTTACTGGCAACCAAGGAAGGTGAGTTGTAACTGAAAAAGCCATAACATTCGACGTCTCGTTGTACACGAATGCTGAAAGGTGGCACAGCTCTTGGCTTATTAAGAAACAGTTGTTTGAAGTTGCTCTGTGTCACTGAAGGAAACGAAGGATGCTGAGGGTGGCCTCTTATTCTCAAACCATAGGACAAGGTAATATACGATCTTCGCCTCCCTAACGACCACTCATTTGCCTCTGCGTACAGACTGTAAACAGGGGTGGTTCGGAAAGCCCCCAGCGCCAGTCGCAAACCAAGGTGGTGTACTGTGTCGAGGGCCTTTAGCGTGGACGGTCGTGCTGACCCATAAGCAGGGCATCCGTAATCCATTTTAGAGCGGACTACAGACCGGTAAATGCGAAGGAGTGTTTCCCGATCAGCACCCCACGACCTGTGGGATATGACCTTGAGCATATTTGTGGACTTTAAGCATTTGTTTTTCAAGTTCCTGATGTGTGCCCCAAAAGTAAGCTTTCTGTCAAACACAACACCGAGGAACTTCTGTTCAGTGCATACGGGCAGGTTTTGACCATTGATGCATAGTATCGGGTCTGGGTACAGACCCCTTCTCCTTGAAAATGGAACACAAACAGTTTTCTCGGGTGAGAAACTAAATCCGTTTTGACATGCCCATGTAACCAATTTGTTAATTGTAAGTTGGAGCTGCCTTTCGCATGTACTCAAGTTTGTTGACGAATAAGAAATCTGGACGTCATCAACATATAAGCAATAGGAAATAGACGGGGGAATTGCAGCAGCTATTGAATTCATTTTTATAATAAAGAGAGTAACACTAAGCACACAGCCTTGGGGAACTCCATTTTCCTGGATGAAAGGACGTGAAAGAGTTGTCCCCAGTCGGACCCTAAACGTCCTTCCCTGGAGGAAATTCATCAGGCAACGTAGGAGTCGCCCTCGAATGCCAAGCGCATAGAGATCCCTGATAATACCGTAGCGCCAGGTGGTATCATACGCTTTTTGGAGGTCAAAAAACACTGACACACAGTGATGCCGTCTCACAAACGCCTCACGAATTGTGGATTCTAGTCTAACTAGATGGTCCAACGTTGAACGTGCAGGTCTGAAACCACACTGGTAGTTATTAAAGTAGTTATTGTCCTCTAGATAGTAGGTCAGCCGGTTATTGACCATTCTTTCGAATGTTTTACCGAGGCAGCTAGTTAATGCAACAGGTCGGTAACTTGTTGGACTGGACGCATCTTTCCCGGGCTTTAAAAAAGGAATGACTGTGGCTACTTTCCATGCTGATGGCATCTGTCCCTTGTCCCAGACGGTGTTGAAGATCTTCAGTAGATGCTCTTTGGAATCATCGGACAAATGACTAAGCATTGGATATGCAATGCGGTCTGGTCCAGGAGCGCTGACTTTTACTGAAGCCAGCACTCGTTGGAGTTCCACCATGGTAAAAGGCTGGTTGTACTGGTAGTTGTCACCACCCGTAATTGGAATTGTTTGCCTTTCGGCTTGCTCCTTAATACGCAGGAAGTTTCTATCATAATGTGAGGAGCTCGATACGTCAGAGAAATGTTGACCAAGGACGTTAGCCTGCTCTTCTAGGCTCTGACACGGGATGCCATTAACCTGAAGCAGGGGAATGAAAAAACTGGTGTAATCACCCTTAATTTTTCGAAGTCTATCCCACACAACCTTTGACGGTGTTGTGCGCGTTAACGAAGAGACAAAGTTACGCCACGACGTCCGTTTTGCTTGTTTTCTGGTCCATTTTGCCCTGGCTCGTGCCCTCTTGAATGTCAGGAGGTTTTCAGGAGTGGGGTATCTGCGGAAGATACCCCATGCTCTGTTTTGTTGCTTTCGTGTCTGTGTGCATTCATCCGTCCACCAAGGTTTGGGACGCTTGGGGAGCCGGCCAGATGTCTGCGGGACAGACTGTTCAGCGGCACTTATGATGGCCGTTGTGACAAACTCGTTTGCCTCTTCAATAGACATGTGTTCAAAATATGAAGAAACAAGCTTTGCCTCGTTCTGGAAAAAGCTCCAGTCAGCCTCTTGAAGTTTCCACCTTCGCGGTCGCGTCGAGATGGAATTTGTAGGACCACGAAATTTCAAAACTACCGGGAAGTGGTCACTTCCACGAGGATTCTGGTCCACGGTCCAGTCCAGACAATGGAAGAGGGAAGGACTGCACAGTGAAATGTCCAAGCAAGAAAAACTTTGTGTTGAGGAGTTGACGTATGTAGGCAGCCCAGTGTTCAAAATGCAAAGGGACCTTGAAAGAAGAACTCTCTCCAACATTTTTCCTCGCGTATCCAGTCTTGCGCTGCCCCATAAAGGATTGTGGGCATTCAGGTCGCCCAGAATCATGAATGGCTGTGGGAGTTGATTACACAAGTTTTCAAAATCTCTTTGTTCTATTAATTCTGATGGGGGAAGGTACAGTGAACATATAGTGAAAACCCTATCGAGGCACACTTGAACAGCAACTGCTTCCAACCCTGTAACAAGTGGGATTTGTTTTACAGACACAGATTGCGGAACGACTATAGCCACACCTCCAGACGCACGTGTGGTATTTGTACGGTCCTTCCTAAAAATAGTATGTCTGCGGAAGGGATTGAAACTTTGTTCCTGAAGGTAGGTTTCCTGTAAACAGAAGCAAGCTGCAGTGTATTTTTCAAAGAGATCGTGTACATCATCTATGTTAGTGTAGAGGCCTCGACAGTTCCACTGAAGGATTACCTGTCCCATAATGAAAGTAGTGATGAATAAGAACAAAGAGAGACTGTACATTATGTAGGAGGTGTAACCCTTGGGGGGGGGGGGGGGCTGCTTGTGTTTCCCTAGGGACGTGCTGCCCCTGCCTCGGCCTCCTTTTTTCGTTCTTTGTTCCTTCCATGGGGAAGGATTGGGGGGAAGGCTTGACGATGATTTCTGCGACATGCAGTCATCATCGTCAACATCCATCGTGTGTGTGGCAGCCTGGGATGAGCCCCCTGTGAGCCCGTCCCAAACTGACAGCTCGCCATCAACCTCCGTAGAGGTTGTGGCCGCTACTTCCCGGCTGCCCACCTGAGCAGCTGGTGCCAGCGGAAGCAGGCTCTCCGCAGGCTTTTCTTGTGTGGGGGGAGTGTGGGATGGAGACCCAGAAGTCTGCGTCTCCACAGATTTCCGCAGTGGTGCCACTCCCCGGCGCACCACTTCGGAGAACGTGCCTTTTTTGGCAAATTCTACCTGTGTTTTTGCGTCTTTATACGAGATATTCTGCGTCACTTTTACTTTGAGTACTTCCTTCTCTTCCTGCCAACGGGGGCAGGACCTGGAGTAGACAGGGTGGCTCCCTTTGCAGTTCGAACAGCGGACTTCGTTTGCACAGGATTCTGCAGAGTGGTCCATGCCAGCACATTTTGGACAGATCGCCTGTCCTCGACAGACCTGCGACCCATGTCCAAAACGCTGGCACTTGAAACAGCGTCGCGGATTCGGGATATACGGACGTACATGGCAATTAAGATACCCTGCTTTGATGGTCTGAGGAAGCCTGTGCAATTGAAAGGAAAGGACAATGTGTTTCGTCGGGATGTCTTTACCATCCCGACGCATCACAATTCTCCTTGCTGTCACAACGCCTTGGTCTTTAAGTCCTTCCTCGATCTCAGTGTCTGAGCAGTCAAGGAGTTGAGACTCTGAGATGACGCCCTTCACGATGTTAAGTGTTCGGTGTCTGGTCACAGTGACTGATATATCAGAAATTTTATTAAGTGAAAGGAGAGCGGAACTTTGTTGCCTTGTGGTCACTTCAATTTGTAGATCTCCTGTGGTCAGCTTTCGAGCATTATAAGATTTCCCTATTGTCTTTTCTAACTCTCTTGCAATCGTGAATGGTGATACCTTAGCCATAGGTTTGGTCTCATCTTCCGAGTGGACTATGAGGAACTTCGCAAACCAAGGTTCAGGAGTCAAGTCGAGGATTTGCATAGCTGGTGCATCGGTGCAGCGCCTCTTTTGGCGCTGATCATGTTTTTTTGTACGAGAAGAATCCATAAAAGAGAAGACTGATTCAGTGCAGGAGGTGTGTCGCCCACCATCGAGCCCAACGAGGGAACGTGTCCCACACGCTAACACTTGCCTCTGCACTATACCCAAGTGCAGCTTCTGGAGAGTGAAAGACTGCCCAAGGTTGACCCTTGCCGCCAAGGATGGTGAAAAGAGGAAAAGGAGAGAAAGAAGGAGACCAAGGAAGAGAAAGTAATGAAAAGGGAGATGGCGACTAACTGAATAATCCTGGCCGGGCCTTCCAGGACCACCCGACTATGGGAAGCAGGGGCCAAAGCGGTGTGTTGCTTTCCCAGAGGGGCCCCGAAGGGTCCAAAACAACCTCAGGGTCCACTCAACCGCCAGGATCCCCCTTTCCCCAGACACGGGAAAGCCACGCACAGCTATACGTGGGGGTCTCCCTCCTGCGGCGACCCAACCGTGAATGCAGGAGGGGGCTACTGCGGCTGCTGCCGGGCGATGGGGGCGCCAAGTTCCCGACGCCGGGTGTTCGATTTCAGATGGAACTAGCCTGTAGCAATCCACCTGAGTAATGATTATAAGATCAGGAACAAACGTGTGCACCTCTTAAAAGCATCCTAGCTTATTCAGGTGTAAACAAGAAAATGTCCCCCTCAATGTCATATTTGTGCACATGCTGAAGCAAACTGAAATCAAATCATAAAAAAAAAACTTGTCGACAACACCCGGAGCCCGAATGGTAGGCAAGACAATGCTGCAAGGAGGAATGCTGCAAAGAGGAATCTGGAAGGAGTCTGCACAACATTGGTCTGCTCTGAATAGTGGGTTGCAGTCATCATGCTGTCTCACCTCGGGGGTTTCAGGCTCCGCTGAGGAAGTTACCTGTAAACATGAACATGAAAGCAGATGAGTGAAGAGGAAAGAACGGATACATATGTTCAACATATTACATGAATATTCTGTTAAAGTGTGGTTTCTAAGATCATGCTAAACGAAGTCTGTTTTTATCAACAGTGTACTACCTGACTTCTATTTTGTCTTTCTTTTACTCTCTCTCTCTCTCCCTCTTGTGTGCCGTAATCGGCCGCAACATTCCAAGCACGCAGATGAGAATGAACCCATTTACGCATTCCTGAAATATGTGATAGCATTTGGACCACACGGACTGATAGATGTTTGTTAGCCCCAATAACGAAAAGTACTCACACTTTTGCGCCGTTTAGGTGGATGCCCAGGCAAAAATCTGGAGTGGGACAACTTCAAAGTGGTTTATTGGACAGGTCCCACTTTGAGTGTGGGACCACTTAGTGACTGGGACCAGTTGAAAGTGGAACCAGTTTCACGATGGTCCCACTTGAAGCGGAACCAGTGGAATTGATCCAGTGGTCCCCTCTGCTAAGTGGTCCGGGATCCGACCACTTAGCAGCTGGGACCACTGAATGCATGACCGAAAATAATGCGTAGAAATGCACGTATTGCTCAAGTAATTACCGGTTATTCTGCAAAAGACATACACTGAGCAGAAAGAAATAATCAATACATCTCTACATGTACATACCACGTAGTATAAGTCTGATCACTCACTGTGTCTAGACAAAACATATGCCTGACTGTGCGATGCACTCACGGAACACAGGGAGCTTTCGTTCGTTGGCCACCTCACATCTTGTATTTTCTTAGAGAAGATGACACGACACTCCTGTTTTCCATGCAGGCCGCGACATACACCCCTCTTCACTGTACGTTCGGAATCTTCTTATCCTGTTTCTCTTCAAGTTCCTCCGAAGTTTTCAAAATGAAATATCTAATTAATAGTAATCAAAACATCACGGTCATCACTCATACCTGAAAACATTCGCGACGTGCAGTCCGATTGGCATTTCACAGTGCGTTCTTGCCCCTACGCCGTTTACGTCTTCTTGGCGTCAAAATTCTTCCGGGAAATCGACAATGTGTTGCACAGGAACCATTGTCGTCGCATTGTCTTACAAAGCGGACTGAAACACACGTATATACTGCACGGGAGATACACCATCCTTGCGACGGCGACTGAAGACAAAACCAACTTGCTGCGACGCGTCCAAGTTCCAACTGCCACTCTCGCCCTCTCCTCTCCCTCTCGGCTCTCGCCGTTTCAAGTTTGAAGTGCCGTGGCGTCTTCACATTGCATCAGCCTCTGCAATTACCTTTTCTTTTTTTGTTGTTGTCTTCTAGTATTTAGCGTAATTTTTGTTGTTGTTGACATGTATATTTTTAGATTTCTCTGGTGCTTAATATGAATCATGATATTCACCTCAGATGAGAATGTGCACAAATTGGAGTTACAGGGATACAGCATTCGCAGACACGCGTACCTAGCAATAAAAAAAGACCATGCCTGTGCTAAAATAGATCAGAGTAATAGATCAAACAAAACTTGGTAAGTGCGGACAAGATGAAATCTCAAAGGGGACGAAGCTGCCCAACTTGGAGTCTCAGCGACGATTCCGGGAACAAAATGGTGCCTGTGAGGCTCCAGCTGGAACTTCTGGAACCATCTGAGACCAGAGTGGTACCACTGATGTCACCAAAGTGGAACCAGCCACCCCACTTGGGAATCCAGCTGGGACCATCCACATTCAACTGGAACCATTCCGCAACCATCAAACATCCAACTGGGACCAGTCCAGATTTTCGCCTGGGTGTTCTTTCCCCGGTGAGGACACGTATTGTGATGGTGCTACACCTTGATTCAAACGACACTGAGCTCGTTATCCAGTACGTTGAAGAGATTCAGCGTCCCCTTCGTAATCGCAATCATGCAAATGTTCGCTACAAACACGAGCAGTCGATGGCACTGCACCGTCTTTCCATTCCGGCGGTCCGATTGTTTCGTGGCATCAAAAGCTGTCCGTCTCGTCACTGGGAAGCATATGACATTGGATGTCCAGCGAATATTGAAGTGAATTAGGGCAACCAACCATCCAACATCGTCTCGGCATATCGGCGAAAACCACAGGATGCGACTGCGATATACTGCGACGATCGCCCGGAAGCTGGTGTCATGGAGATTTCCACTCCCGATGAACGCACACGCAGGATCCTACAGCGCATGCTCCTGACGGGAGCGCGACACGTCACGATGACGTGTCGCTGACCGGGCCGCGTATTTACAAACCCTGACCGATCCGATAAGCGACCTCGGCGGCGGCGCCAGCTCGGAGCACCCAAAACCTGAGACGGGCGCCTCCGCCCGTCTTGGAAATACGGAGGAAAGATGGCGGCTCGCTAACCAAGGCACTGTTGAAAAGTTTCACGCGATCGCGGGAGAGATGATTTTGTGCTGCTGTGTGGAGCGTTTTCGCACGTTCAGGTGCATAATGCTGACATTGTTGGTGCTCTATGGAATGTCGAGGAGAAACGCGTCAAGTGCGCGAAGAATAAGAGAGAAACTGATGTTCTGAGGCTGGAACGACATAGAAGGGACAGATACAAACAAAGCCTCAATTGCCTAAGAAATCAACGACGAAAGATGAAAGTCACTGAAAAGGTTAGCCAGCTGTAGGGATCGAACCCACATCTTCTGGATTACCGCGAAGAATAACAGCCTGATGGGTTGCACTCGCCGTGGTGGTTGAGCTAGTTGAACAGACAGCCGAAGAGGCCACTTCGGTGGTTTCATTCAGTGCCGGGGTGCTGAGCGTTTGATGTGAATAACGTCAGTTTTCTGTTGTGAGCCTGGCCATAAATGTGTGCATCTGAGGTATACTTTTTACCGGCTGATGGATGACATGAAGTAATCGAATCTGCTCCTTAGCCAGAGAAATGGAAGGTAACAGACTTGAACATTAGATCACGTGCATGAGATACGTGCATCTCAACAGATGATCACCGTTCTGTTGGAAAATCACAACGTGTATTACATGTGACCGTTAATGTGTACACAGCCCGTCCTGATACTGAAGTTGGCGTACGCCAGCTGACGGCCTCCTTTTCTTTTGTCGTTATTTACGCAATGTGTTAATTTTTCCACATGAATCTGCATGCATTTCTGATAAATTAATTGGCCCGACGTCTACCAGTACCCTAAATTTAAAAAAAAACAGTTCTGGGTCTCAACACTGCACTAGCAAAAGGCCCATTCTGATCTAAGCACTGCAAGAAAGATCTTGTGTGTGTATGTGTGTGTTTGTGACACCATGAAGACATCACCAGAATAGTGCGAGAACATAATATAACAGGTGATCGTGATGAAAAACTGCGTATCTACTTTTCTGTCTACTTTTTATTCAAGGAAGCTGCAGCATCAGAATTGCAGTGTGATATATCATTTCTAAGTGCTGAGCGTCTCGAGCACAGATAAGCACAAGCTTGCTAGTTGGCTAACTGGATCTGCGCAATACATGTTTGGACGGCATTGCTCGAGCAGCCAGGGAATGTCTGTGCGCAAGTGTGTGAAGTAGAGTCTAGTGTGAAACACTCTTACCTACGTGAGGGTTGCTGGACGTATTCTGTGTACGATTCTATCTTTTTTTACATATATAATTCAGGGTTTACGTCACGAGACAACTACAGTCATAAGCGACGCCACAGTGGTTGTTCTGTGGATTGTATGATTATGTGTGTATGTGATCGAATTGCCAAAAAAAAAAGCGTGTGGTTGTTGCAGAAGTGTCCATCGCTAACACGTGGCAGTGCCTGGCCTTGTGAGCCTGGCCATAAATGTGTGCATCTGAGGTATACTTTTTACCGACTGATGGATGACATGAAGTAATCGAATCTGCTCCTTAGCCAGAGAAATGGAAGGCAACAGACTTGAACATTAGATCACGTGCAGGAGATACGTGCATCTCAACAGATGATCACCGTTCTGTTGGAAAATCACAACGTGTATTACATGTGACCGCAGAGGCGGAGAGTTTTCATTTTCCCGGAGGGGGCAAGGGCGCACCGCGAAGTAAGTCCTCTGGCGGGGGGGGGGGGGGGGGGTATGTTTATTAAGAAAAAATAAGAAAGGAAAGGTAAGCCAGATGGATGTCGGCTTGTTATTCCAAAAAAAGTGAACGGCAAAGAAAATAAGAAAACAAAAAGAAGGAAAGAAAAGGAAGCAAAAAATGAAGAACATAAAACTAAAGCTGAAGAATCACGTGCACACTCTGGCGGGATCCTATGATGTATGCACAACTGGTATAGAAATAAGAGGAAGGAAGAACAGAACAAAAGAAAAAAAACAGAAAGACATGTGCACAACTGAAGGCATTACGCCTTTGAAAACTGAGTGCAAAAAGAACAAAATGTATTGAATCCCCGGTGCTTGGCCCGAAATGCGCGCAATATAATGAATATGGTCAATGAAATGGAGCAGCGGGAGTTGAACCCGCTCCCAACGAATATGCGTTCCGAGGATCCTACCGTTACACCCCACTGGCAGCTGCTGGTACCTTTTCGACTGCTTCGTTTCATTGATCTGATTGCTTTGTGCGAAATTCAGGCTATGTGCTGTGTCATCCTCTGTGTTTCTTCGCCTCACCTTCTACTGTGATAATGAGTATGGTGGGCGGATACATATTTTACAAATTGCAAGATGCAGTTTTGGGTTGGTGCATCTTCGCTCTTTTGACCCGGGCGCGCCGAGCACCAAAGGTTGGTCTGTTGACCAAAGGTTGGTGTCAGTCTCTTAGCGGGACTTCCCGGGGGAGGCGGCGCCCCCCCTAGTTCACGTTCCGGGGGGGCAAGGGCCCCCGCGCCCCTCCGCAGTCGGCGCCTATGTGTGACCGTTAATGTGTACACAGCCCGTCCTGATACTGAAGTTGGCGTACGCCAGCTGACGGCCTCCTTTTCTTTTGTTGTTATTTACGCAATGTGTTAATTTTTCCACATGAATCTGCATGCATTTCTGATAAATTAATTGGCCCGACGTCTACCAGTACCCTAGATTTAAAAAAAACAGTTCTGGGTCTCAACACTGCACTAGCAAAAAGCCCATTCTGATCTAAGCACTGCAAGAAAGCACAAGCAAGCACTGTGTGTGTGTGTGTGTGTGTGTGTGTGTGTGTGTTGTGTGTGTGTGCGTGCGTGTGTGCGTGTGTGTGTGTGACACCATGAAGACATCACTAGAATAGTGCGAAAATAGAATAGAACAGGTGATTGTGATGAAAAACTGCGTATCTACTTTTCTGACTACTTTTTATTTCAAGGAAGCTGCAGCATCTCAATTGCAATGTGATATATCATTTCTAAGTGCTGAGCGTCTCTAGCACAGATAAGCACAAGCTTGCTAGTTGGCTAACTGGATCGCCGTAATACATGTTTGGACGGTATTGCTCTAGCAGCCAGGGAATGTCTGTGCGCAAGTGTGTGAAGTACAGTCTAGTGTGAAGCACTCTTACCTATACGTGAGGATTACTGGACGTATTGTGTGTGGGGGTAGTGAGTGAATTGCACACAGAATGCATGTGGTTGTTGCGGAAGTGTCCATCGCTAACACATTGCAGTGCAGTGCTAGAGATTCGCTTTCTGGGCTTAAAGGAATGAGTATAGGGCGAGGGCGGATTTAAGGCTCTGGTATGGCACAGTATCATCCAGGAGATTGGGTTTTTACGTAACGAACACAGCCACTTGGGCCCCCCCACCCCACCCCTTAAATCCGCCCCACGGGGACCTGTATCACTGCAATTGACATTAAGTAGTAATAACGGAGTCTATACTCGTGTGTAAATCGGCAGTACCCTCCACACAGAAGTACCACACTATGTGCTAAACTAAAATGGCACATAGAAGCTTGATGCACACTTGGCAGGCTGATATTGCGCCAAGTGTGCGACTTCTAGCTGGTCCACTATGAGCTAAGGATATTTAAATGCAGTAATGAGCTATGAACTGTTTTGTTAACTATTAACATCTAATTGAATCATCTTTGAATAATAACATCTAATCAATGTTAATATTTCATGCAATGTAAGTGCAGCTACATGATGGAATTCTCCTCCTTGGGTGAGTGCCACCTTCCCCAAGATACCTGATGCTGTGTATTCAGAACAAAAACATACAGCATATTTCACTTAAGAGTGACCCAAATTTTTTCTTTCAATTTTTTTTCAAGCTGAATTAGGATAGTTGGGCTAATTAATGGGAAATGCTGATGTTCAGTGCCAGCTGCTGTTTATCACTGTACATCCTTAATTGGCCTAATTATCTCAACTGAATTGAAAAAAAATTTTGAAAGAAAAAATTTGGGTCACTCTTAAGTGAAACAACCATTATATATAACTGCAAACCTGCCAAGTGCTGCCAATCCTGTAGTCTCTTTTCCTTTTTTTTTTTTTTCAGTAAACCTGCACCTCCCTGTTTCCTGAATCCTATGTGTGAAAATCCTGACCTGTGACCTGACCTGATCTATGTAAAGTTAAGAGAGAATCTGCTACTGAAAGTCAGGCTGGCTCATAACAATAAAGCTGCAAAAGAGAACAGCAGTGTTGACGGTACCTTAGTGCTGCCACTCCAGACTTCAATGTTGTGTTTCTTATGGGCAAATGAGAGGTGTTCCATCACCTGCCGTTACTACATCATTCCATTTACAACTGGTTCCTCATTTTTGATGATGGGTCCGGGGGTGATGAGCAGATCCCAGAAACAGACCACACCACCTTACATAGTGAGCTAGTAACCTTTATTTGCACAGTAACATACGTACACTGAGTGGCAATACAGAGCGCATGACCAATCTCCATTCTTCACTGTGATACCTCTTCATAGACATATACTCAAGTCTGAGAATCACGAAACATTCCAATCAGGAGGACAGCAGCGACCCTGATGCAAGACCATAGAGCTACAGTGTAGCAGGCATCCTCAAAACACTGGTTCAAAGACTGGTACTTTCAGCAACCACTTGCCAAACATAGTAATTTGCATGTCCATGGTGATAAGAAGCCTGAGCTTGGGCAAAAAAAGAAAACAAACACACACAACGAGCTCGATCTACCTACACATTCGCTGGTACACGGTAGCAGGGAAGGGTAACGGTAATGGTAACGGAAACAGAAACGGTGTATTATCGAAATTGGAGATGGTAACGATAACGGAAACGCATACCACGGTCCTCCATTACTGAAAACGGAAACGAATTTATCGTCCGGTATTGAATTTGGTAATGGCTATTCCTGTTGTGCGATGGAAGTTGAGTGACCTTTCATTTTTTGTTTTTGTATTTTGATGACTCCATTCCCTGTAATGCTCTACACAGTACACGAGAGCATGGAAAGAAGGCACAATAATGGATCTCGAGGGTGCATCCGTCACTTACCTCGTCCCAGTCCTCATAACTCCATGACATCAACACATGACTATACTCCATCATAGCACGAGGGTGACAGTCTACGATTTTTAGTTACTGATTTTGTACTTTTTTCTTTTTTTTCACCGTGGCCATGGCAGTATTATTTGCTACTGAGAGCATCCGCTTATAAATGCGACATTGGATGAAGGTTATGCCCATCTCGAGTTGCTGGACTCCGAGTGACTGAAGGCTGAAGACATGTTCCTACATTTTTTTTTTATCTTGCAAGATGTGCGCATCCCAACGACGTGAAATTATTTGTGTAGAGTGTATGCGTGACATCGAAGCAGCACTTGGGCAAACCAGGGTGCTGAGAGAGCCGGAAGGGCCGTCCTCCCGCAGCTCTGTAACCGTTCCAATAGCGGAAACAGTAACGGAAACGAAATTGAAAGGCCGGTATCAGAAACGGATAACGGAAACAAAAATATAGCAGTAACGAAAATGGAAACGGTAACCAAAATATATCCGTTATCCATCCCTGCATGGTAGCATACAACGAATCTGAAAACTCGCTTTTATCACCTATGGTGCCAAAGTTTCTTGGTAACTTAATCACTTGAATTATCAAATACGCATAGTTTGATTTCGTCCACACATAATAGCCGCAAAGATCCCTAAAACAACCACAGTATCATTCTGAATAGAATTTTACTCTACTGTGTTTCCTGAACTGTTTTGTTTGTGTGTTTCTTGTTGCGAGTCAAAAAATGTGCCTTCCTCTCCTACTATTGCAGTATAGTTTCTTTGAAGTTATTTATATAATTTTTTCCATATTTCATTTTCCTTTGTATTTGTTGCAGCTAGCACATGTCAGCGGAGTATACTTCAAACTTGTCGGGTACATTGTTGGATGGCCATATCCGAGAGCTCTCTTCCTCAGTCATAATAGATTACAGGCAGGCAGGGCAATGCAGTGCACCCCTGATTTTCCTTGGCTTGTGCAGACACTAAGCAAGGATCCCAAGGTACACTGCATGGTGCTACCACCCAGGAGATATTCAAATCATCAAATGCTTACATATTGTCTGTCACCTATCGTGTGGCATCACAACATCAATTGAGCTAAGCACAAAGAGAGAGGCAAACACAAAGCAAAAGCATGGAACAGTGGCTATGCTTTGTAAACAGACTGCTACTAATGCACAAATAGGCATTGTAATGTTAATTTTGTGGAAAGATGGGCATTTTAACTTGGTTTACATGACATGTATGCAATGTGTTCTATATACCACATACTACTCTTGAGAACACTGACAAACTTTAGAACAAACAAGAAACTATAACACTAACAAACAAAAGCAAGTTCTATGTATCAGATTTGTGTCTGTAAGCACTGGGACATGCACTCACAATACAAAGTCCATTTTGACACGCGAGGCTTTCAAGTTTTTGCATGTGGTGTCAAGAGTTGGATGCCCCCATTAAAGAAGCTTTTTAAAACTTTGTTTACACAAAGCAAACGCTATGTAGGTGAGCCTGCTTACAGACATGTTAGTTACTCTTAGGGTAAATGTCCAGCAGATGGTGTTCTATGGTAAATTATCAGGTCTAGGTGATGCATATAGTCACACAACACATGTCTGGCGTTGTAACGAGTGTCACTGTGAGTACGGTACTTCAAGTTGCATTTCCTATGAACGAAGCACAATGTCACCATTACGGAAAAGGGAAAGGAGATGCTACTTCCTTGAGCATTTTCAATCGGCTGTAAAGAGGTGGATGGGGGATCTACGTCAATACACTCGAAAAGGTGGAACAAGTGCCTTACCAACAGCTTTGGTATAACTTGCTTTTTTAATTCAGTCAAGCATTATGCCAACTTGCTATCAACAGCTTCATTGCCAGAGCAAGCAGAAATGATGGTCCTCATAGGAAATCCAGAAGAGTAACTGGAAATATACCCTAACTTTTTGGGGCAATGTCTCTTAACTGTATCTATGTACTTTCTTCTCGTGGTACCTATTACGGTAGCTAAAATGCCTGAGGCCACGTAGCTGCAGTTGCAACCTGAACACTTTTCAAAAGCAACTTTTAACAGCCCTGCTGCATGTGTTAGCAGAGATGCATGCAGGTGAACCGAGCACAGGTCACTTCCGTGTAAATAGATGAGCCGCCAATCATACTGTGCAAGTGGTTTTATTTGCGTGGAAAGTAGTGTCACGTTTTTAAGGGCAGTATCCCGCGGCTCTCACGGCCCAAATTTGGGATAGCTGACACTCGCATGCAGCATAACCTGCATGCTCTTTTCATGCCACAAGTGCGGCGTTTACAGCTAGGAAGTGTGCTCAAGTAGTAAAGAGGTCAACACTTATGCCATAACTGGATTTCAGTTCCCCTTTCTAATTCATATAGCAATGAAATGATTTATCGCTACATTTAATAACCGATATCGAAGTCTTACAACCAGACCTCTCAAAATTACTTTTCCAAAGTAATTGTATTACGTTCACAAAAGTAATTAAATTACAGTTACAATTACTCATTTTCTATTGTAATTCAATTACGATTACAATTACTGACAAAGTAATTGCATTACACTGAATTACATTCACAAAGTTGACTGCAATGTGCAAGATTTGACGGTCACATTTATTGCACATGTTCTGAAAGATGGTGCTAGTTGTGATTGTGATAGAAAAATAAGTTAGAGAAGTCTTACACAAGGACAAGCCTCTTGCAATGTTAAAGAAACACCGAACATCACAATCAAAAAGCTTTCTTTCTTCAGTAATGTGAACAAAGTGCAGATCGTGAATGCAGCTTCTAACGTCCATTGGCTTTCAAGGGTAAGGTATTCTCAAAGTTCTTGTCTGCAAGGCTGCCACGTCTCCTTGTCATAACAAGACCATCAACCGAAAATAGACGCTCCACTGGTGCTCTGCTGGGCAGCCTAACATTGTACTTCATGAACACCTCGAGCACACAAGGAAGATCTTTCAAGCACCCTAACGACCCTGAAGTGCGAGTCAATACCCACAATTCGTACTCCTTTTCCCGTGGTGCAAGAGTTTTGCTCCTTCCACATTGGAATGTAAAAATTCTGCACCGAAAATGTACCGATCTGAATTGAGTCTTTGGGTAATCACTGTGAAAAAAAAAACGGTGTGGAACTGACCCTAACTTTAAACATTGGGCTTTCCCAGATAGCATTCGAAGTAATTCCGAAAGTAATTCAAAATGCGTTACGCCTTACTTGTAAAAGTAATTCAATTACAGTTACAATTACATAAAACCTGACGTAATTGTGGAAGTAATGAATTAGTCAGAACGTAATTAATTACAGTAATTCGATTACTTGTAATTAATTACTTTACAAGTCTGCTTACAACTCACTACGCATGCATTCCCTGTGGCTGTATAACTGTTGACACGGTCATTTTCATATAATAAACTGCCTCAGGCAGCTTTCCATAGCAGACACGAGCATTGGTCCTAATTTCTGTGCTGTGGTCCGGTACAATTGTCTATTTTCTGATGCAGTGCTTGAGATTGAGACAATTTCGCTAGTGAAGGACTGTGTAGTCATGTGTACAGTTATGCTGGCGCGCTCAGATATGGCCGAGTTGCTACAAGTCCCCCTTTTTACAAGACTATAACCCGTTCTCGGAGCTACAACGATTATGCATACTGCACAGGAATTACTGTGCCGTGATCATAACGTTGTCGGTCACACAACGTGGGATGAATGTGAGAAAGAAGAAGATAGATATACAGACACAGTGTTAAAATATGTTAATGTGAATGTTTCTTCCTCATGTTCACCCCACAGTGTCAGATTCCATTGCATACACCTACTCATCATCACAGACTGTGTAGAAAAACAGCTATCGCAGGCGCCTGTGTACATTCTTTCGTTCAGCACTTCGTTAGTGATACGACGATTGGTGACACCCAATGGAAATCATTCACATTTTATTTGCAAGTTATATATGAGCTCGGAAGCACTGCCTACGTTCACGGGATGTTGTGTACCTCCCTTGGTTTTAATGCACAGTGTTTCACTTGCTAAAAAAATATGATCAGGAAAGATAACCATGTAAATGGCAACGTGCACTTACAACATTCATGTTTTGCGTTGATGTTCACTCAATTGCTTCATGTCCTGCAATTCTGACAAACAGAATGTGAACTGCAATTCTGCCGCCCTGAGATGTCAAGCATGCCTGATAATGTATATACAAATGTTCGATAAGCTGAAGGCGTCCATGCAAGCCCACTTTGCCATGTTTTGGGAAAACAGTGGCCTTTCTTGCACTGTTCACATTTTGCACACTATTATGAATGCTGGGTAGCAGTATTGTCAGATGCTTGTCTTTACTAAACGCAAAGAGTGGGATCACACGGTTGTAAATTTGTCCTACCATACAAGGTATGAAAGTGAATATACTTCCTGGATAGCTAAGACATCACTACATGATCACGTGGTGAGCACAACAGTATTTTCTCGGTGACTGTCAACCACGTGCGTCCAGAGGTGACATCCTAGCTCGACGTCTGTTTACCAGCTGAGCTAAATGAATGTAGCCTGACGATGATATTAGCTTACCATTATTCATGATCATAATACAATTCGTCTCTACTACACACCGCAAACAGCAGTAAGGCACCAGAGGCAGATCTCAAGTGGGATGTGCACGATGCACATGGGCTGCACGCAATAATATTCACGCGATGCACAGCCCACGTATGTCCTTCAACGGAATGCACTTTCACCTTGCAGTACCCCATCAGCGCCTATGGCACGTCCAAGTTTGTTTTTCCCTCACAAATCATACAGTGGCATGTGCTTGAATACATCGTGCCACCATATTTCCATTTGTTCAATGAGGCAGACTGAGTTTGTTCAAGCAAGTACAGCCATCTATCAGATTGCAAAAATATACAGCAAATGCACACATCTGTGACCACCACAAGTGAAAAATGTTATTCTGCACATTCCTTCCAAGTAATCCCTTTGCCCTTCTGTCATATCGCGACCATGTGACATTCCAACAGCACAAACAATGCCAGCATTATGCTTTGCAAAAGGTGAAAATCCACACAGTTTCACAAAAACATTTCTTTCACACTCACTCGCGTAAAACACGACAAACGTTGCAATGGCTGGCAAGCCGCCCTTCACCATCTTGCCTTCCATGCAACGTTGTTCCTAGGCGGGTGGCGGTGCCCAATTTTCTTAGGACTGCCCCGCCCACAGAACACCATACCAGAGTCTTAAGAGGACATACCACCCCCTGTTTTCTATGTGAACTTTGCATAGGTTTTGTGGCTGAACTACGAGACAGATCGGATTGCGGAAACTTTCATTGGAAAGGTGACGTCAAGATCTCTTAACTCTGGGAACTGAAATATCGCTCTAGCGTTGTAATTTTTTTTTACGGACCCCTGAAGGTGGGAACCCCTCTGTTTTCTATGTGAACTTTGCATAGGTTTTGTGGGTGAACTACGAGACAGATCGGAATGCGGAAACTTTCATCGGAAAGGTGACGTCAAGACATCTTAACTCTGGGAACTGAAATATCGCTCTAGCGTTGTAATTGTTTTTAAAAAAAGAAAAAGAAACAAATTTTGTCGCTACAGCTTCAAAAAATCCAAATAACTAAATGAAAGCAAATAAAAACAATCCGCTTCTGAGGTTAACCGGGGACATGTTTCAGGATTCAAATGACGCGTTTTTTGTGTGTTTTTAGCATTCTGTTTTTCCGAAAAAGAATTAAAAGTGAGTACAGGCATGCATCCAAGGCGTTTACCACTGATTCCGGAAGGTGGCGCCGTCCGCTCGCAGCGCCCGAACGTAGTCCGCTCGTAAACATCCGCGTATCGCGCAGCAGCTGATCGGCGTCCGTGGTTTCGGCGCTTCGTCCTGAAGTGACCAATTCGTGGCTAAGTTACGCGTTTTTTTCACTTTCTTGTCCTGTTCATTTGCTCTCTGTCCTTGTGTGTTTTCTGCGTGTTCATAGTATTTACCCATTATGGCTCGAAGTCACGTCTACGGACAACGGAAACGTAAGAAGAAGGACTTTGCGAATTTACATGGTAGAGGCAGGCATGTGACGGAGCCTGCGGATTTGAGAGATTTTGGTAATGCAGGATGCTCCAGCCGTGCTGTTCCCAGTGATCGTTGCACTTGGACGACTCCACATCGCGCAGATACCCTTGTAGGCTCAACCTTTGGTGGTAGTGTTGTTCCTCAAACTGTAAGTGGTGCCGGTCGGAATGCTTGTTTCGCTTCGAGCACAAGCGAAATTCGTCCTTCAAATTCGTCATTTGCTTATTCAGCTGAGGTAGATAATGTAGTCCCCTGCAGTTCAGGTTGTGACGAGGTTGCCGGTTCCATAGCAAGTCCCGTTCCAATCACTGCCGCTGTTACACCCAGTCGATCTCCATCTTTTGATACTGGCAATGTTCACCAGACACAGAGTCAGCGCACAAGCAGTGTGAATGGTCGGCGTATAGTGGAGATTGATCACTTCTTCTCGTCTTTGCAAAGTTTGTCGGTACATAGTACGTTTGGTTGCGGCCTGGCTGACATGGAAATTGTATTAGAACATCGGCGAGGTCTGTGTAGCTCTTTCAGTTTGAAGTGCAGGATGTGTCTGAGGAAAGATGTAGTCACAACGGAGGCACCAGTTGATCAACTTGTTCAGCAACGCATGGACGTCGATTCCTCAGCAGTGAACGGCATCGTGTCTATAGGTTCTCGTTTCTCAGGCCTTCTCGAGCCCCTAGGTGCTCTGGACATACCCGGCATGGCTAGTAGCACGTACAGTAAGTATCAGGATATTGTTGCTAAAGGAATCGACGAAACAGCTTGGGAAGAAATAAGAAAAGCAGGCATTGAGAAAGCTCGGTTAGCTAGGGAGGCTGGGGACGTCGATGCTGACGGTTTTCCTATAATTACGGTCGTTGCCGATGGTGCTTGGTGCAAACGTTCATACAAGAACAAGTACGACGTAAGTAAATATTTTTATCTACACTTAACAAAGGTGCCCGAAAAAGGAGGATTTATCTTGCACACCGCTTGGCAGACGGGATATACAGGAAGTTTGTGCCCACCATTTGTGGAAAGAACACTATGAGCATTTATTTGGAGGAAAAAGTTGACCCCTCTGGTGCTATTAGTGGCACTGCTGTCTTTTGGTAAACACACTTTCTAGAGTGGTATACATCCTGTGGCATTAGTTCGTACGATACGCGTACAAATGCATAATTCCTGGAAACATTGTCATTGGGGGTAGAGTTCTGTGGAATACAATCCTGACATTTTTTCGTTTTTGCAGGCTGTAATTGTTGGGTACCGCACAAAGAAAGTACTGTTCCTAGGCGTCCGGAACAAATTTTGTACACTGTGCGCAAGTTGCAAGGCAGCGTCGAGCCCAAAAAAGCATCTGTGCTTCAAGAACTGGGACAGCAGTTCTACCAGTATGGCGAAGGATACCGTCGTTGAAGGCTTCAGGCGCAGCATTGAGTTGCACGGTGTAAAGTACTTGCAGTTGATCGCTGACGGTGATTCGAGCACATACAAGTCAATTCTTGAAGCTGCACCGTACCAGCATCAGGTAGTTCAGAAGGTAGAATGTCGCAACCACCTTCTTCGAAACTATGTAAGTCGTCTTCGAGATGCTGCTTTGGCAAAGAGAACAACCCCCATTCCCCCATCGCTGAAGAAGCTACTTCTGGATAATGCTGTTCGACTAAGAGTTGGAGTTGCTAGGGCTATTCACTATCGCAAAGAGCAGGCCGTGTTCAGCAAACAAGATCAGATTCGGTACCTGGTGGCTGATATCCGTAATGGGCCACTCCATGTGTTCGGCGACCACGCAAAATGTGCGGGTTACTTTTGCAGTGGTCCAAAAGAAGGGGAAGTCAATCACGTCCCAGAGCTCAGGAAATGCGGACTTTTCAATGAAATCCTTGTAGCGATGAGTCGTTTGGCAAACAATGGTAGCAGCTTGATCCTTGACGTTAACAATAATGCTGCAGAACATTTCAATTCTCTCGTTGCAAAGTTTTCTGGCGGTAAAAGAATAAACTTTTCCCAGAGGGGATCATTCGGAATGCGGGCTTCAGAAGCTGTCGTGTCTTTCAACTCTAAGCAGTACCATCGTGCTGTACATAAGGCAGTGTACAACACCAGCCCTGGGAAGTATGCAAAAATTATGCTGAAGTGTAAAGCAGCTGTTCGTGCTGCTTGCATAAGGCATCGGAGTTCTGGGGCTGCTCGCTGCGCGCTCCAGCGACAACCACTATGGTTCCATAGTGGATGCTCCAGACATGAACCACGATGACTATGTTGAAGCTGCTGCGGCGTACAAGGATTCCCTTGTGCTCTCCCAACCAGATGCAGAGCAGCTCGAGGCTGATACTCGAGGTCAAGAAGGGAGAACTTTGTGGATGCAGGAGAGGCGAAAGCGACTCACAGCTTCTAATTTTGGCAAGGTATGCAAGATGCGAGATGCAACGAGCAGTGCAAGTACTGTTCGTTCCTTGCTCTATGGTCATTTTGACACTGAGGCTCTCCGATATGGTCGCGACACTGAGCCCATTGCAATTGCTAAGCTGCAGGATGAGTTAGGAGTGACTGTTTCACCATGCGGCCTTGTTGTTGATCAGGAGTTTGCATACCTTGCTGCAACACCTGATGGTCTTGTCAGTGACGACACTGTCGTGGAAGTGAAGTGCCCTTATTCGGCTCGGTCCCTTACCCCTGTGGAGGGAGTGCGGGCAAAAAATATCACCTTTTGCACTATTGATAACTCTGGTAATATTTCGTTGAAGGAAAACCATGACTACCACTATCAGGTGCAGGGACAGCTCCACATCACTCGACGTCAGTTTTGTCTTTTTGTGGTATATTCTGGTGAGGAAATTTTTGTCCAGAAGATCGAGAGAAATGATGGCTTCTGGCGCAAAATGATTGGCCACCTTCAACTGTTCTACTCGCATAGCCTTCTATCGGAGTTGGTTGACCCTCGTCAGTCCCGTGGGCTGCAGCTCAGAGATAACAAGAAGAGTGACCATCAGGTTGCCTCGCTCTGTGATGCCGCCAAAACAACTTCCAATCAGGGCGATTCATCCAGAAAGAGACGGAAGACTGGTAAAGATAACTCACCTGCCGCTGTTCTGTAATTGTGGCTAGACTGTGGATTTACGTGTCATTTAGTTTGTGCGGCTCCACCTTTGCCAAGTGTTTTAATGCATATTCATCCATTTCGCTTCATAATTTACTGAATGTTTTTCCATATACATGTCTTCGACTTTGGCTCAGGCTCCATATCTTCGCGTTTGTGTTTCATATTTAAGTTACCTTTTTCCATTTTTACTGTGCATATCTGTGCATATTTTTCAATTTTCCTAAATATTTATATTAATATATTTCTATGTATAAATCCACAGACTAGTCGTGCGATGCTTGTCATATTTTAAACATGGCGTAAGAGTGTGAAATCTGAATCCAGCCATCAGCACGTGAGGATCTAAGTATGAGAATGGTGCACAATCTCCCAACCGTAGAACCGTCTTCCCCGGCATTGTTGAAACACGTCCACACGTTGATGCTATATGTGTGAGGCCATCATGGTATTCTGCCCTGGCTTGAGTGCATGAAGATATAGCAAAGCTGTCCCCAAACCGTCGTTCTTCCCAGGCATGGTTGAAACACGTCCACACGTTGATGCTATATGTGTGAGGCCATCATGGTATTCTGCCTTGGCTTGAGTGTATGAAGATATAGCAAAGCTGTCCCCAAACCGTCGTTCTTCCCAGGCTTGAGTGTATTAAAATTGTGGAAAGAAACATGAATGGTATTCCTAGCACTTTTGAAGCTCCACCAGCCTGTTCAGATGTCGACATCCTGAGTATGAATCCATTTTGATATTTTGACAAGGTCGGTAAGTATCATAATTGTGCAGAGCTGTCTCCCAACTGTCGCCAGTTCCCCGCATTGTTGAGCACGAGCAACATCCCAACATGTCGCTCTGCGTTACGTCCTCTTGCCATCTTTCCTTTCCTTGGGTGTCATTTCAACATATGAAAATTGTATTTTCAGATTCAGGTATCCAGTACTACTGCAAATATGATGGCCAGACACCCAAAGGTCAAACTTGCTAAGTGTTACTGTCTTTACCTGTCATTTGAAAATTTCCTACTCTCTCCCTGATTATGAAGCACCTGCCCTTGCCAGTGTTGTACCTGGTTCAGCATTATGTGGCCAATGATGAATGGTGCCCTGTTGGACATTTTTTTTCCATGAACACACACTCTGAGGCTTTAGCTGCCAACTGACAAGCATGGCAAAAGCAACTATCAGTTGCTACTTCATTGCTCAAAAAGGAAACTCGTTGCTGAGTAACACGTTCCAAGTTTTTACTATTCCCATATTATGAATCTGGCTCTGTCCACCAGGATGCTATATGTTGATGCCGTATGTGCGAGACCTTCATGTCAAAGTGCGCCTACATGCAGCGGACTGTATGGTACTTCATTATGTGTGTATGCCACATCGCTAATGATGAAATGTGCTGTTGGATACTGTATCCACGAATGAACATTCTGAGGCTACAAGCATGAGCTGATACGCATAAGTAATGCAGAAAACGTGACGATGTATACATGCTGCGTTCTTCAATAAAATATCTGCTATCTACCAATAGTGAACACATGCTACTGATTTCTTTTTAATCTTTCGGGTGCTGGCTGTCTAGGATTTTCTGCTTGCAGGAATCTGTGAACCAGTGGTTAGTAACAATGGCTATTGGTCACCTTGACCAGATTTCATCTGAAGAAAAACTTGAGACCGGGGGAACACTGCAAACACATCTGTACGGACCACAATACGAATTTGAGGAGAAATACATTTTTTCCCTTGAAAAGCTTGCTATGAAGCATAATATATTTTATTAACTAAAATATATCGCACGAGTTGCACCCGCAGGAAAATACCCAGCCATCTCATTCAGGCTACAGTGGGCATCAGTGACTCACACTCATAGTGGCAAGCAACGCAGTAGTCTTTCAATTTCAAATTTCACACGCATTATCATGCACCACCTTGCTGTGTTTAGAGTTTCTGCTCCAGGAAATATCACGGGGAGGGGGGCATATGTGCCCTGGACCAACTTCTAAGGAAACTACTGGTCTCAGGGTGCCTAGGGTAACGAGCAGACAGCCCAGCCGGAAGCTGGCAGACGGCATGAAGCCATTACAAAATCGCCATCGGAATGATGATAGTTGTTTACAAAATTTTATCGGGCAGGTCTTGCGTAAGATGTGGGCCATTTGTACACTAATCATGGGGAAAAAGCTTTGACTACGTTGCTGCTGCTGACAGAAGTGAGCATAGGATTGGGGATCAGATGACGTGGTTGTTATAATACAGCAGGTAATGGTGGTAACATCGTTCTATGTCGTCATGACATGGCGGCTAAAATGGTGAGCGTTCACCACGGTGAGCGCACAGGCCTGCATGCACTCGTGGGGTGTCCCTTAGCACGACACTCGTCACACGACTCCATTGGCTTGAGTACGATGCCACGACGCGGACCCGGTGCTTTCAGCCATGGTCCATAGCGTTTCACGAGGGCTGTGCGGAGGATGCCTGCTAGGCACGATAACCCCCGTCCCGTCGAAATGTGATAGCCATCCCGTGAAAGCATCCCCTCTTTCACCTCCTTGTTCCTGGTAAAGACCTTGTGCTGGAAAAGATATTTGAACATATATACGGAATGTTTTTGCAAACAGCACTTCACAAAGACAGCAATACAAATAAACCGGAATTCCTGGTAGGCATGTGCCAGTACTTCGTACGCATTTTATTTTCGGAAAAATTGCGCGATAAAAAGCAACTGGAAACTAGCTTTGTGATACTTGAATTACAAACAGGTACCGCATCAAGACCATCACCTGTTTGTAATTCAAGCACCACAAAGGTAGCCCCAGTTACTTTTTGTCGCACTGTTTTTCCAAAACTAACGAGCATTATAAAATACCTGCCATGACCACCAGGAACTTCCAGAGTTAGCGTTCGAGAAGCGACTACTCACGTCAATGCTCAACACCGTTGCCTCACCGGCACGGACAGCTGGAATCGTGCGCAGCATCGCGTTATATCCCTGAATTGTGCCAGAAAGTTCAGGCCGCCTTGTCTGTGGCATCAGCTTATACAGGAATATATGCTCCGCGTAGCCTTTCGCCACCTCAACGGTATCCTGTGAAAGAAGACAATTCATGGAAATGAATCTTCCCTGGCGTGTCAGAGGAAATGGGTTTTAGCAGCACAGAGATTGAAATCGTTGCAATCTGTACTTACTGAGACTTCCCGCAAAACAGCTGCGGCACTCTTCCCATCCTGGATATCGTTGCCACCGATATACATGACGATCCAGTCTACTGCTAGGTGCAGTCGATGGATTTTTTCTCTCAGACGGGCCGCTGTAGCTCCGGGATAGCTAAAAGTGACGGTTTCCACGTCAGAGTCTACGAACAGCCTGTCGCGCGTCATAAACTTCAGCTGGCTACTGCCAACCAACGCGCCTTTCATCGTTTACGTTTCTCTGGGATCACAATGCGTTATGCGGTGAACTGCAAAGTCAGTTGAGCGCTAAACAAGTAAATCTCCGAAGAAGCTGCAAGGGAGAACAATGCGTGCGTCTGTGCCGTGCGCGAGACGCAGTTGGCGCCGTTGCGTAGTCCTCCTCTCCACAGCTGTCTGGTCGTCTGCTCGCTGAGGTCGACGCGACCACCAAGCCTTTGGCAGCCCGCTCGTGCAGACGCGGATGTTATGTGACGGGGCCCACACAACAAACCCACCGCATGCAAAAATATAAATAAAATCAAATGCGTTTGTGGTGTTTTGCACATTGGTTTAGGGCCTTATGGACCAGCGAGACCAAATATAGTGGGATGACCGTGAGGGTGGGGACGTTTGCCACAAGATTTCGCGGCACGCTACCCAAACCCGGATTTATTTGTCATGAGCATTCTGCAAGTATTCCTAAGAATCCTTCGCTGTAGTGGGACGATCATATGTTTAAACACTAAAAACAACAAATTATTTATCGAGCGGTCAAAAGCTTCCTTTTATGAACTGTATATGCACCGCGGAAAGGATGGAAATTCGCGTGCGATCTCTGACGGTGAAAATGAAATCATAGTTCGATTGCCGCGGAAATAAACACTTTCTTTTATTTTTGAATCGGATAGTCCGCAATTGATGCAAACTACACTATGATAAACAGTCGCGTCCGAAATATCGAATATTCAGACAAACAATTCAACACGTCAGCCTGAACAGACTGGAAGACAGGTTGCTTTATCTTGGAATTATGAAATTTTTATCGTGGTTGAGGAAGGCCCGGCTAGCATTAAACCGCATAAAAAAGTAACAATAATACAGTGAAGGAAGTAACAAATTGATACCTGCCGTCTGCACGCACACTGTATCACGAAATTGGCCAAATCCGGCGGCCATTTACTCAAAATCGCCGCCAAAATTTTGGCACGATTTTCGGGTATGTTATGGAGCTATCCTTCCCGAGAACACAGAAAGAAAATTGGAATGGACAAATGGGACTGGCCATCGGGCCCGCTGCGAGCCTGGGGAACACTTAGAGCAGAGGTGGGTTTGGATAGGGCCTCAGTATGGAAATATTGGTGTATGGGCAGGGCACGGGCCTGAAAATCCGGCCCATGCAGTGCTCTACCCCTTCTCAAAGGCGACTACAGTGCCAAAATGCGCATGACCTGTGCATACGTGCACTGTTTGGTTTGTTTGATAGCTGAAGAAACTCGGGACGGGGGACAAGACAGCCGTTTCTATAGAAAAGCGCTATCACGCATTTTGTTTTCCCAAATGTTCGCGTAAGCCAGACGGACACTTGGTAGTTTGACGAAATGGGCATTTGGACCTTATGACGTGCAACCCATTATTTGAGGGTGAAATCCATACCCGGCCCCTAAATCCTCTGACAAGACCCGCCACCCGCGCTCTACCAGAAAATGAAATCCACACCCAACCGGACCCGACCAGCAGGGGCTGCGGCGCCTTTGTTTACTTATTATTTGGTATGATCTTTTCTCTTCGTTGTTGTTGCTGTAGCCGTTGCTTGTTCGTGGCCGACCCGCCAGCAGTGCTTGTGCCAAAAACGCTGCCCGCAACAGTCTCGCTACCCGCGCGGGTGTCAATAATATCACCCGCAACCGACCCGCTACCCGCGGGAAACTCCAAACCGGGATCCGCACCGCAGGATAGAGCGTGTCGTGCAGAACCCTGCACTACGCCTGAAAACTCCGCACTTCGGCTTTCCTCTCGATCAGCGTCTCACTCTGCTTCATGGAGAGAGCGGTGTCGTGTGTACGCGGTTGCTCCATCCGCCGGAAGCTGCCGTTTACGCAATGGTCCAGGGAAAATGGCGGGCGCCCAAACCACGTGATCTCGAGGAGCCACTCACAGCGTCCCCGAGCTGCTGCGCGGGAAAAAAGCTGGGGCCCAGTGCGCATGCGCAGACCGACCTCCTTTCCCAACCTCCTTCCCCTTCTCTCCTCGGGTTTTTTGTCTCTCCTCTCGTCCCCCCTACCCCCCCCAGACTCGTCCGTTTGTCTTCGGCGCTTGTTGTCTTGCTGTAGAGCAACGACCATGCTGTCCCGAAGCAGACAATCAAAAAGCAATGGTGTATGACAAATCAACTTTATTTGTCCTCGGGAACTGCCTCGAAAAAGCTACAGTACATATCTTTTTACGTCTTGTAACAGGCTTCACTGGAGCTTTAGGTACTTCGACATCCAAGGGCCGTTCAAAAGCCAATGCTGAGCTATGTGCGTCGTTGTTGCCGATGGTTGCGGGAGAACTAAAACAAAACAAAAAAATACATTGATGATCAGTAACTCTGCACGAAAATCACTGCTATGATAGGCAATCTATCTTGATTTCGTATTTGAACACCAAGGCATTTGTCACGAATGTTTGTAGATCACAGTGAATGAACGGCTGAGACGCGCATGAGGGGCAACTAGCATAACCACACATATTTTGATTAACGGCATATCAGAAACGTACAAGTTACGGCAATGCACTGCACAATGAAACGCCGCTAACGTACCGAGTGACTCGTAAATGCTGTACGTAATACACTTAACGTGATAAACCTGCATTACTTCCTTCAGTCACAAAAAAGTAATCAAACTTGTCTTACCGTTCACCTGCAGTACGTCGGAAAGAGTGCAGACTTCCTCTCTGACGATTTCTGCGTCCTTTGGAGGTGCAGGCGGATTCCATGTCATGTTCGTCTTCCCGCTGTTGTGATGATGGGGTGGATGTGCCATTCCGTTCTCACATTAGCAGTTCGCCACAATCTAAATCTAAAGCATTCAAAGCCCTCAAACTACCCCGTAGCGTCTGCGTGCACAACGGTTGCAGTCCAAGAGAACACGCATGGCCGGACAGACGCGATGTCTTCTCTGTCGTTCTTCTTTCTCCTCCGTTCGACTGCTTCCGTTGAGCGGTTCGCTGGGTTCGCGCGTTCGGATGCTCACTCCTCACTCAAATGACTCTCGCCCAATCAGCGCGAAGGAAACTGACGCCAGTTTTTTAGACCAATGAGCATCCAAATATTTATACATATAATGCGCAGCCAATGAGAGGTCTTCCGAGCTGGCACGCCGGTGGCGACAATATTTTCGAGGCGGTGCGTTTCGCTTTAGAGCCGGCGGCTGGTTGCTCCTCTCTGGCTTTGTTGAAGGACGCTCCTTCTGCTGTCCAAACGCGCCCACCACGCCTGTGGGCCCCAGCGTGTGTGAGTGCATGTGTGTGGAATTTTGAGTAGCAAGCCGTAGCCATCTGGCTGACATCTCCTAACCCCCTATGTAGAAGAAGAACCGAGACCCAACACAAACATTCAGCTGTCGAGTATCATGAAGTCTGTTGACGTACATGCCGCACCATGTGTTGTCGAATCCGAACCTGGCACGGGCACGTGCGAAAAACGTAAAGCCCGGCCCGACAAGACCCGCGCAATGCTCTAAAAGAGAGTGCGAAACCCTATCGAAATTTGCTAGCAGTCCTGTGCGAGCGCACCGGCCTTGAGTTCTACTATGAAATAATGTGAGCCGATTGAGGGAGCGCTTTCACGACACCAATCGACAGCAACGAACGTCATGGTTCAACAGCGTAAATGTCACTAGCAAGAAAAGCAGGGATGTTTTGCAACGGGATGTTGCAGTGTCATATGACCGTCGACAACCCCGCGTCCTTTCTAGATACCGTTGCCTCTGACAAAAATCGCTATTCAGCTGAACTGGAGTCCCCCGATACTCTCAGGGACATGTGATCCTGTGACACCACGAAAACTGAAAACTACGATCACTATATCACGAATAGACACCTCCACGGACAGTCTCTGCGTATCGGGTGAAAAGCTTTAGCCCGCTGCTACCGATCAGAGCAATCTTCATCCACGAGAAAGCGAGGTGGGAACGGCGGTACGCGACAGTCACACGGCATGTTCGAGAAATGCCAGTAAAACGTACACAGCAAACGCGAGAGACCAGCTCCGGTGGCGCAGCGGTAACGCGTGCGCTTGGAGACTGGGAGGTCCGCGGTTCGAATCCGCGGGCCGGCTGTGCCGTCTGGGGTTTTTCCTGGGTTTCCCTCAGATGTGTAATAGGCGTATGCCGGCACAGTTCCCCTGAAGTCGGCCCATGGACGCAGCTATCCTCCCCACGAGCGGATTCCGCTCGGTCTTCCACTTCACCCCTTCCTCTCCTCCTCTCCACCACCTTTCCCTTCCCGAGAAACATGCCGCCTAATCAGGCAGGCAGACCTCTCGGGTTCCTCCCAACGACACTCCTCCTCCTCCTCCTCCTCGCAAACGCGAGACAACCAAATCCACCGCGCAAAAGCAAATCGGGGAAAGGAGGAAATCTAAAAATAAAGGAAACACAACCCAGCTCATAGGTCTCCGTCTGTCACGTGGGCTTGTCGTGTCCTCCAATCAGAGACGCGATGGACTTCTTACAAAGTCGGAGGAGTGAGAAGGGCGCGTGTGGCGCCATCTATCGCAGAAAAAAGTTCATTTTTGAGATGAGACCTGTGATATGTCCTCTTAAATCCGCCCTTGCCCTATACTGATTCCGTTAGGTCCAGAAGGCAGAAACTTTCTAGCGCTGCACTGCCACGTGTTAGCGATGGAAACTTCTGCAACAACCACACGCTTTTTTTTTTTTTTTTGCAATTCGATCATCACATACACACATAATCATACAATCCACAGAACAACCACTGTGGCGTCGCTATAGACTGTAGTTGTCTCGTGACGTAAACCCTGAATTATATATGTAAAAAAAGATAGAATCGTACACAGAATACGTCCAGCAATCCTCACGTAGGTAAGAGTGTTTCACACTAGACTCTACTTCACACACTTGCGCACAGACATTCCCTGGCTGCTCGAGCAATGCCGTCCAAACATGTATTGCGCAGATCCAGTTAGCCAACTAGCAAGCTTGTGCTTATCTGTGCTCGAGACGCTCAGCACTTAGAAATGATATATCACACTGCAATTCAGATGCTGCAGCTTCCTTGAATAAAAAGTAGACAGAAAAGTAGATACGCAGTTTTTCATCACGATCACCTGTTCTATTCTGTTCTCGCACTATTCTAGTGATGTCTTCATGGTGTCACAAACACACACATACACACGCAAGATCTTTCTTGCAGTGCTTAGATCAGAATGGGCCTTTTGCTAGTGTAGTGTTGAGACCCAGAACTCTTTTTTTTTTTAATTTGGGGTACTGGTAGACGTCGGGCCAATTAATTTATCAGAAATGCATGCAGATTCATGTGGAAAAATTAACACATTGCGTAAATAACGACAAAAGAAAAGGAGGCCGTCAGCTGGCGTACGCCAACTTCAGTATCAGGACGGGCTGTGTACACATTAACGGTCACATGTAATACACGTGGTGATTTTCCAACAGAACGGTGATCATCTGTTGAGATGCACGTATCTCATGCACGTGATCTAATGTTCAAGTCTGTTGCCTTCCATTTCTCTGGCTAAGGAGCAGATTCGATTACTTCATGTCATCCATCAGCCGGTAAAAAGTATACCTCAGATGCACACATTTATGGCCAGGCTCACAAGGCCAGGCACTGCCACGTGTTAGCGATGGACACTTCTGCAACAACCACACGCTTTTTTTTTGGCAATTCGATCACATACACACATAATCATACAATCCACAGAACAACCACTGTGGCGTCGCTTATGACTGTAGTTGTCTCGTGACGTAAACCCTGAATTATATATGTAAAAAAAGATAGAATCGTACACAGAATACGTCCAGCAATCCTCACGTAGGTAAGAGTGTTTCACACTAGACTCTACTTCACACACTTGCGCACAGACATTCCCTGGCTGCTCGAGCAATGCCGTCCAAACATGTATTGCGCAGATCCAGTTAGCCAACTAGCAAGCTTGTGCTTATCTGTGCTCGAGACGCTCAGCACTTAGAAATGATATATCACACTGCAATTCAGATGCTGCAGCTTCCTTGAATAAAAAGTAGACAGAAAAGTAGATACGCAGTTTTTCATCACGATCACCTGTTCTATTCTGTTCTCGCACTATTCTAGTGATGTCTTCATGGTGTCACAAACACACACATACACACGCAAGATCTTTCTTGCAGTGCTTAGATCAGAATGGGCCTTTTGCTAGTGTAGTGTTGAGACCCAGAACTCTTTTTTTTTTTTAATTTGGGGTACTGGTAGACGTCGGGCCAATTAATTTATCAGAAATGCATGCAGATTCATGTGGAAAAATTAACACATTGCGTAAATAACGACAAAAGAAAAGGAGGCCGTCAGCTGGCGTACGCCAACTTCAGTATCAGGACGGGCTGTGTACACATTAACGGTCACATGTAATACACGTTGTGATTTTCCAACAGAACGGTGATCATCTGTTGAGGTGCACGTATCTCATGCACGTGATCTAATGTTCAAGTCTGTTGCCTTCCATTTCTCTGGCTAAGGAGCAGATTCGATTACTTCATGTCATCCATCAGTCGGTAAAAAGTATACCTCAGATGCACACATTTATGGCCAGGCTCACAACAGAAAACTGACGTTGTTCACATCAAACGCCCAGCACCCCTGCACTGAATGAAACCACCGAAGTGGCCTCTTCGGCTGTCTGTTCAACTAGCTCAACCACCACGGCGAGTGCAACCCTTCAGGCTGTTATTCTTCGCGCACTTGACGCGTTTCTCCTCGACATTCCATAGAGCACCAACAATGTCAGCATTATGCACCTGAACGTGCGAAAACGCTCCACACAGCAGCACAAAATCATCTCTCCAGCGATCGCGTCAAACTTTTCAACAGTGCGCTTGGTTAGCGAGCCGCCATCTTTCCTCCGTAGTTCCAAGACGGGCGGAGGCGCCCGTCTCAGGTTTTGGGTGCACCGAGCTGGCGCCGCCGCCGAGGTCGCGTATCGGTCAGGGCAGGTCCCCCAAACTCACCTCGGAAAAGCGTGCAACGAAGAAGGCCGCCACTGGATACCCCACTGTTGCCGTTCCGGATCACTTCAGCGCGCTAAGTTTAGCGGCAAAATGTTTTTGTTGTTTCTGCGAATGAATCTAGTCTTTATATGTCCAAATAAAACGCGTATAACAACTTTCTCTGTCGTATTTCACTTTTTGGTCCCGTTTTTAAACGTGTTGAGCGATCGGAAGGATCTAGTGCACGGCTGCGTGCATCACATAGCGTACCTGTCGTACCAGGCGCCGCAGGCGCTGCAGTCGTCCATTTCTCCTTCGGTGACTTGGCCTGGCTTGGATTGTGCTTCAACGGGATCTTTAGCGCGCTACAATCCACGCAAGCCAACGTCTGGTAACAATGGGGTATCTAAGGGCGGCCTCCGGCATTGCACGCATCGGGATAGGAACAAATACATGGGAAAATGGCGACCTTGGGGGACCTGGGTCAGGGTTTGCAAATACGCGACCGGGCCGTGGTCACGCCAAGTTGCTCGCTGTGTTTCCGCGCGGCAGCTTGCTACAGCGCGGCGCCAGCAATACTCCCCTCACCGCTTCGTTTAAATTCGCTCCCGAGAATGCTCCTCGTATGACGAAGGTAAAATTTTGCTTATAGACTCAGAAAAATGTTTTCTTTCTGATGAAAGCGAGAAAAATATCATTTCATAGTATCTTTAAGTCCGTACGAAGCGGCAGGCAATGGATGGAGTCGTCGCGAGCTGATAATGAAACTTGTTTTCCCCGACGTTGGATCAAAAAGGCAAACTGGACGGGAAATCACGAGTCCCCAAGTCTACGAAAAGACAGAAGAGCACCATCGCCCAGGAGATGGCTGCTTGAAGTAAACCGTTTAGTCGTCGTTATTCGTTGGTCGGACATTGCGGATACGTGTCCCATGAGTTTAAGCTTTGTTGATTACGGCGTGTGTGTTGATGAACGGTACGCTTTCAAAGACATGTAAGTGCTGAATCAAGTTTGTATTGTAATTGGTTAGTGTTTCGTGTGGTTTCGTGTAGGCGATCCCCATCTCGATGATGAATGCTCACGCCTCAGAAAGCCATGTAAATAACAGTTGTGTGATTTGAGGCTGTTTTGATACTGCTACGAATTTGAGGAAAATGCAAAAGGCGCAGTGCAAACGAACGAATTTGGACCTTGCTGTGCAAACGTCACAGCGTATTTAGGTGGCAAATTGCAGACTGGTGTATACATCAGGGTCATTTTACGCCGAATGGTCCAAAGGTCCTACGCCCCCCCCCCCCCCAGTTCTTTATAAAGAAAACAAATGCTGCGTCTTCGCAATTGCGGTTGACGGAACAACGACAGCGCCTCACAGCTCCACCCTATAGTGGCCACTTATGACGTAGAGGGATTGCAATACAGTGGCAGTACTATTTCGAGTGCCTAAGATTAATGCGTCCTCCTCCCCCCCCCCCCCCTTTCCTCGGTCGCGCTACGGGCAGTCTCCCGAATTTTGAGTTCGTCAGGTTGGAAGATATGCGAGCAGGACGTTTGAATCATTTGGCGAATGAATGACCCATAAGGTTTGCCTGGTGTCGTTTTTTCATAGGGTTAATTTACATTGGTCACATTTGTCACATCAACATAACAATGTTCAACTGACAAATATTGGACTGTGGTGTTATGAACATCATAGCATTACTATCTCGTCCATTCCTTTCTGTATGTAACTTGGAAAGCTTTAGGCATGCAGGCATTCTACCAAAGGGTAGTACATTCGACAGCGTTTTCGGGCGCTCAGTATCTATTGAAATTTGTTCGTAAATTATTTCGACTTGATATTTTGCGTTTGAGGACTTACAGAGACAGCCTGACCAGGGAACACAAGTAACTGGAGTTTAATAGTTAAATATTATTTCTAGAAGTTCAACAATATGTGTTGTGATATTATGGACATTACTATCTAGTCATTGTCTAGCCCTTGATAAGCGTTTATGCCATTATTGTCTTGTCGCAATGCTGCGCGAACGTAAAGTGCATACGCTAGTCAGAATTGGTACTACTTCATGATGGTCAGGCTTGGGTCCGGGCTTGTTATGGTTATATTTAAAGTTCGCGCGCTCCAAAGCCATTTCGGTGGGCTCGCGAAGCCTCGTGGCGAATCACGGGCGAATCGATGCATTTAATGAAGTCGAAGATCGGCCTCCAGGGGCGCGTTCCTGGAAGCGCGTGAGCACCGTAGCATCGTAATGCCGCTGATTGCAGAAGCACGGGCTGCGCAACGATGCCGCCGTCTGCAACTCTACGACAGACGTAGGTGTCCTACTCGGCGCGGAATTCTTCGCATCTGTTGTCAGTGGTAGGCAGAATCGACTCCATGGCAATCTTGTTGCTTGGGAAATGGTTTTTGGCTGCACGCTACAAGGACCGTCCGCAGTGCAAGCCGGAGACCACACCGCCATCTTCCACGTCACGGTCTCCAACCCTTCTAATGACATGTCTACGGTGCTGGAGTCCTTCTGGAATTTAGAGCACCTTGTAGTAACGGCAGACAACGACCAGTCACCCGACAATGACGCTGTATTACAGAAATTTGAGGACTCTGTTAAAGGGACTATGAAATAATTTTTTCTCGTTCTCATCAGAAAGTAGACCTTTTTCCGAGTCCAGAACCAAAATTTTACCTTCATCACGCGAGGAGTATTCTCGTGAGCGAATTTAAACGGAGCGGCGAAGGGAGGACAGCTGGCGCCGCGCCGTGGCGAGCTGCCGAGCGGAGACACAACGGGCAACTTGACGGGACCACGGCCGGCTCGGCAACACGTCATCGTGACGTGTGGCCGAGCCGAAGGATCCCGCCAGGAACATGCGCCGTAGGATCCCGTGTATGCGTTCATCGGGAGTGGAAATCTCCATGACGGCAGCTTCCGCGCAATGGTCGCGGTTTATCGCAGTCGCATCCTGTGGTTTTCGTCGACATGCCGAGACGATGTTGGATTGTTGGTTGCCCTAATTTACGTCAATACTCGCCTGGTATCCAATGTCTCATGCTTCCCAGTGACGAGACGGACAGCTTTTGATGCCACGAAGCAGTCGGACCGCCGGAGTGGAAAGACGATGTGATGCCATCGACTGCTCGTGTTTTTAGCGGACATTTGCATGATCGAATTTACGAAGGGTATGCTGAATCTCTTCAACGTACTGGATAACGAGCTCAGTGTCGCCTGAATCAAGGTGTAGCAACCTGTCCACACCGGGGAAAGAACATCCACCTAAACGGCGCAAAGGTGTGAGTGTTTTTCGTTAGTGGGGCTAACAAAGGTCTCTAAGTCCGTGTGTTCAAATGCTATCATAGATTTCAGGATTGCGTGATTGGGTTAATTCTCATCTGCGTGACTCTGAACCTTGCCGCCGCTTACGGCACAGAGAGAGTAAAAAAAAAGAAAATAGAAGTTACCGAATCTAGTCCTTAAGCTCAGGTGGTGCACTGTTGATAAAAGTACACTTCGTTTAGCATGATCTTAGAAATCATACTTCAACAGAATATTTCTGTAATATGTTGAACACACGTATCCGTTCTTTTCTCTTCTCTCAGCTGCTTTCATGTTCACAGGTGACTTCCTCAGCGGAGCCGGAAACCCCTTAGGTGAGACAGCATGATCATTGTAACCCACTATTCAGAGCAGACAAATGCCTGTGCACCCTCTTTCCAGAATCCTCTTTAATGCAGTGTCTTGCCTACCATTCGGGCTCTGTATATTGTTCAGAAGTTTTTTTTTTACCTTTTTTGTCATTTGATTTACAGTTTGCTTTATCATGTGCACAAATATGATATTGAGGGCGACATTTTCTTGTTTACACTCTTTATCTTATAATGATTGCTCAGTTAGATTACATCATTTGCATTCACCGGAACTGGCCCATGTGGATGGCAGCTGAAGTCTTTCACCAGGGTAACATGCCAGGACAACTCCAGCAAGTGCTCTGCTGGTCACTTCTAAATAAAAGGAACCTACCATTGATGCACTATGTCCTCATGAGATTTTGTTCCTTCTACAAGTCTGCGCTTTGTTTCACATTACCAAAAAATAACCCTACCAACCATTATCGTACCAGTGGTGTACTGCTGTGTTCAACCAGTTCAACTTGCTCTGGGCATCCTGCAAGGCCGTGCAGCTACTTCAGCCCTTATTTGCTGGTAACAGTGGTGCCAATACAGTTGTTAGATGAGGTGTGACAGTGTAAAATAGAACATATCCTGTGTTCTATTAAAAATAAAAATTATGCATGTATAGCATATAATGTGCATATGTAGATGTTAGGTCTTAGTTATTGTACTATTTGAGCTAAATGTCGACATTTAAGCTGTTTGAGCCTGATGCCCTCGTCCTTGACGCACATACAAGTGTGTCCACACCCTCGCAGGAGCCTGCATAGTGAGGACTCTGTCCCAGTGGCAAATGGAATAGTTCTTTCACAAAGAAAGCAGATTTCCGCCAGAAGACCAACAAGCAATTTACTTGAAATAGTACCAATTACTTGTCGTTTTTATAACTGCAAAATATTGGGCATGCTACGTCAGTACTGGGTTCTTTTTTTTTTCTTCTTCTTCTTCTTCTTTCCAGTTACCTCAACTGGTGACTTGAAGCTTACGTAACACAATAATATAAGAGGGCATGAAGCAGGCGAATTGGCGTCGTGAGATTGTGTCCCCCAGTGTTTGGGATGTATTACACAGTATTAGAAACCTGGTTGAACAATAAATTTGTTAAACGACAAACACTTATCAGATGTGCAGTGATGATGTGCAGAATACTCTTACACAATACGCTACAGCCGAGTTTTGTAGGCATGGTGGTTGGCAATGCTAAATGTCCAGATTTACGACGTGCTCATAAATAAATTCTTGCATGAAACATAATCTTAGGTAAACAAGAAGTCCTTCGACGGAAGGAAATACAGCCATCTGTAGGACAATAAATGCAGAGTAAATCAAAATCACCTGAAGGCGCGAAGCTGCTTTGAATAATAACAGTTATGATGACGAAAAACACGAGTTGAAACAAAGTAAAACAAAGCATTAGACCACCCAGTCTTTTACGATAATTTGTGCAAACAAATCGAGCAACAAAGGGGGCATCTTCCAAATGTCACTGTCGCAGTTCACAACGCACTTCCTTTGTTGTCAGATTGCAAACACGTAAACATAACTGCAACTGACGTAAATATAACTGCAACGCCGGGCAACCACCAGACACTTTCCATTGGTGACGGCGATACAACCAATACCCGTTGCGGTGAATCGCTAGAGGCCCACGTAATTCGTCAGCAAAACTCTCAAAGCCACGGAGGTACTTGAGTTCCTTGTTGTGAACGGCCGCAGAGCAGAGGACGACTACATTCGATGAAAAAGTACAGCTCACATGTCATACTTGCCAGCTCAACTGTAGCAAACGATTCACACGCAAAAAGCTGTTCATTATAGCGCGCTATCCGAACGCCTCCAACCAAGAGAACGTAATGCTCCAACTTCAACCTTCAACCTTCAGACGCGACCAGAGACCTTGTGACCTTCTATGTGCGACTGGACGGCGCCAGCCACAGCGCGCTCGCAGCATTACTTGACATTGCGCAACACCGGTGACGTAACGGGGAACAGAAGTGCGGTCCGTACAGTTACACCAAGGGGATGAAACTCGCGAGTTCACTTGCGGACTAAAGTGAGGCGCTGCGAGCCTTTCGCGTCATCAAACGTCATGAAAAGTCAAAATTTTTACGTCGAAGCGCGAGTTCTCTACCGAGAGCATCCCATTGGCTCCTGCGGCCGCTCCCCTGGTATGCGAGCGCTCATTGGTCGGTTTGAAATTTTAACCTTTTCGTGGCGCGTAAGCCGGCACCGCCGTGTCTGGGGTGCCGGAGAAGCTCGCCGTAAAGTTTCGAAATATGGTGCAGCGGGGACGCACGCAAAGCATCTTTGCCGGTACCGCCTTGGATGGTTTTTAGTGCCCGTCGATACCGACTCTGCAAAACTCGAATCCTCTTGGATACTTCTGCAAGTAAATTAAGTGATACATAAGTGGAAGGCAGGTCTGCTTCGCTTGCTTGGCGCGACAACGATTCAAGAAGGATCAATACTGTGTTTTTCCACTCGATGGCAGGTAAGTCAGTTCCTATTCCATTCTGCCGCTATGCTATAGCGTAGCATAAGTTAGCACCGCAACTGTGGCGTATACTCAACATTTCGGCCGGTAGAATTTTTAGTTTTCACGTTTTCTGATCCTCGTTCTGGTCTTTCTTGCTCAGGTATCAACTAGGTACTGCTCAACTAATATCTGCTTCAGAAAAGCATCTGCATGGACGCAATAGAATGGATATGCCACCCTGAGTGGTTGGAACATCATCTTTCGGCTTAGCAGCTGCACAGGTTCCTTTGTGACGGGTCAGCCTTGACATGTGACACTACACAGGCAGCAAAGGGATATGGACATGTTTTCTGTCATGCTGGATTTGTGAATGTGTGTGCCTGTGCAGTGAATTTACTGATCTACTGTGAAATCTTCCACGTGAGACATATCAGCTAACAGTGAATACGAAGTTGCTTTGGCATATTACTCGAACTTCAGAAACAATGTTCATGTGAAGTTTGTGTTTGGCGCAGATACAGAAGACTGCATATGTGTGATTTGGAAATACCAATCCCGAAAAATAAAGCACCTTGTGCAACAGAAAGAGCCAACGCTTCCGCGTTTTATTTATTTCACTGGATGCGAACGAAAAACCAGAACCGCCAAAGCGGGGGAGAGAACAGAGGGGAAAGGGAAAAAGAACCCGTCGGCAGCGTCGCTTTACGTCACCGGTCACCCAGGGAGACAAAATAAAACAAAGCAAAAACCTACTCTACCGAGGCCCAACGATTGGCCCGACGTCAGAGGTCACGTGAGTTTTTCCCGACAATAGAAATATACTACACGTTCATTCTCCTGGTTACACCATCGACGGGAGAATGTGCGCGGGAGAGGAGGAACGCGGAAGAGACATTTCGAGCGCGCGCTCCTCACAGAGTGGAGCGATTTCGTCCGGCAAATTTGTGGCATTAGTTTCTCGGCGGGAAGAACAGTTTCCAGCGAAAAAAAGTATGGGGGTTCGAGAAATTTCATAGTCCCTTTAAGCTCGTCGATGGGCGATATCAAGTTTGGCTGCGTGGAAGGATGACCTTATTCCCCAACTTGGAACCAATCAAACGACTGCTAAGCTACGCTTACGAAGTGCCACTCGTACGAGACCAGGAAGTCATGAACCAGTATGACCAAGTCATCCGTCAATATTTTGACAACAATCATGCAGAACGTGTCAACCCGGACAAACCTGTGAAGGGACCAGTTTACTATTTGCCGCATCATGCCGTGACAAGGCCTGAGACAGAGACCCCAGAGGTCCGTATTGTGTTCGATGCCTCCTCAAGTTCGCCAGGATTTCTGTCATTGAATGATGCGCTCCACTCCGGACCCAATCTCAACTCCGACATTATGTTGCTGTTGCTGAGGTTCCGCATACGGCGCGTATGCTCTGGTTGCGGACATCGAGAAGGCCTTTCTCCATATAGCTCTTCACGGTCCCGACATAGATGCACTACGTTTTCTATGGTACAGTTCAACATCCCTGGCAGGAAAAGCCTTGCCCCCAGTTGAGACCTGGCGGATGACCAGGGTGCCTTTCGGAGCGAGATCAAGTCCCTTTCTTCTCTCGGCGACTGTTCATCATCATTTACACAAGTCTGAGGAAGATTACGCGCAGACAGCCGCTCTCCTCTTGCGTAGTTTCTACGTGGACGACCTAGTTATCAGCGTGGACACAACGGCAGATGCAGAAATGCTACACGAGGAGACTTGCCAGATTTTCTGTAATGCCGGCATGAAGGTAAAGAAATGGGTCACGAATGATGACACCTTACTCCGACGGATGTTTCAAGACTCCAATGCCTCAATCGAGTCAGTTACGGACCAGACAAAGAAGGTGTTAGGGAAGGTCGTATTTGGCGTAGTCGACTTATAATGAACCTACAACCTCCGCCACTGTTTCTGGCTGTACCTGGTAAGCCACTTATTCCCTGGCCGGAATGGCATCTACTATTCGATACGTACTTGGAGGCCTCTGGAGGAACGTGTTTCGGAGACGCCAGGAAGACAGCCGTCCTCCTGAATTACCTAGGGGTAGAAGGGCAGCGGATCTTCCGTTCTCTACCCGAGGTGGTTCGCCCGTATGCTCTACCGGAAACTTCAACGTCTGAAGGCTCAACTTCGAGTCACAGTTCCTACGCCACAGCGGTAAGCAAGTTGACCAGCTACTTCACACCGACAGTTAACAAAACAGTCGAACGCTACAAATTTCGGCAAAGAAACCAGCTTCCTGGTGAAAATATTGAAGAGTACGTAACAGCATTACGTACTTTAGCGTCTACATGCAGATTCAACGATCTCACAGAAGAAATGATATGTGATCAACTAGTTGAGAAAGTTGCGGCAAAGCAAGTTCGTGATCGCCTACTGTTGTAACCTGACCTTACGCTCAATACCGCTATCACTATAGCGTGTCAAGTAGAACAAGCTATGCGGGAATCTCGCATCCTTTCAACCACCGTGCTTGACCAGATTGAAGTAGCAGCGATTAACAAGCAAAGACAAGTGAAGAAAGTTAAAAACGCTAAGCATACATGTTACAGATGTGGTTCTACTAATCATCTAGCGAATGATACCCTATGTCCGGCAAGGGACAAACTCTGCAAAAAGTGCAACAAGAAGGGACACTTCGCGTCCGTCTGCAAGAGCGCCCGTCCTACGAAAGAAGTTAAGAACATAGCGGAAACACAAGTTCTCACAACGGGTCCGACAGAGGCTATATACTGCGAGATCCGAGTGGAGGGCACTCCTATACGTCTCCTAGTTGACACGGGCTCGTCGGTATCCATCATTCCGAACTCATTATTTCAGGCCAATTTCAAGCACATAGTATTACGCAACAGTTTGACGCAACTCACTGACTATTCTCGAAAACCCATACCAGTACTGGGAGTCTTCACTGTGAAGGTTGCTTTTGGTGAAAGACAAACAACAGGACACTTTCACGTTGTGAGACAAGGATCAGCAGTTCTGGGCCTCGATTTACTACAAGCGTTAGACATTTCTCTAGAAATTGCAATTCGAGAATGTCACCAAGTACAAGCTAGGAATGCAGATACTGTACCTCAGTACGCTCTCAAATTTCCGGCCCTATTTTCAAGTAGACTGGGAATGGTAAAAGGGTTTGTGCACAAGATCAAAGTAAAGCCCTCAGTTACTCCCGTGCAACAGAAACTTCGCCTATTGCAATTAGGCACAAAGTGTCAACGGAATTACAAAAGCTAGAAGAAGCGGGTGTCGTTGAAAGGATTGACGCCTCTGAATGGGTATCTCCGGTAGTGGTCGCTTGGCGCAAAACTGGAGAGATTCGCCTATGTGTGGACCTTCGCCGTCCGAATGAAGCCGTCGTCATCGATTCCCATCCACTCCCTCACCCGGAAGAAATTTTTCATCAACTTTCAGGAGCAAGGGTCTTCTCCAAGTTGGACCTATCCTCCGCTTATCACCAGCTGCCCTTGGCAGAAGAGAGTAGAAACCTCACAGCATTTATAACCCACGAAGGTTTGTTTCGCTACACGTGTGTGCTTTGGTCTCTCTTCAGCAGCTGCGGCCTTCCAGAAGATGATGATGTGCGTACTCAAGCACTGCGCAGGCACGCTGAACTATTTAGATGATGTTCTCGTTTTTGGTACAACACAGGAGCAGCACGACCGAAATCTGGACCAAGTATTGTTAAGACTGATGAGCTGCGGGCTAACGCTGAACCTGAAGAAGTGCGTATTCTCAGTCCATCAAGTTTCTGGGACATACAGTATCTGACAAGGGTATTAACCCAGACGAAGACACGATGCAGGCCATCATGGATGCACCCCACCCTACAAACGTGACAGCATTGAGGTCTTTCTTGGGTCTCGCTTCGTATTATCTCAAGTTTGTGCCACATTTCGCAACGCTCACTGAACCTTTACGATCCCTGCTTCGAAAAGATTCAACATTTGGCTGGTTAACAGAGCAGCAAGAATCGTTTGACAAGTTGAAGCACTTGATCAAGAACTGCACCACGTTAGCTATATTTGACCCCAGACTTCCAACGGTTGTCACTACGGACGCTTCGGATTACGGTTTGGGAGCCGTGCTCGAACAGGAACACCCGGATGGACTATACACTGTGGCATTTGCTTCGCGAACACTTTCCGAGACCGAAAGGAGGTACTCGGTTGGCGAAAAAGAAGCCCTAGTTTGCTTGTATGCATGCGAAAAGTGGCATATCCTACTTCTTGGAAGGCGGTTTACACTCCGTACAGACCACCAAGCTCTAACCACTCTTCTATCGAGTCAGGGTTACGGTCGTCAACCGATGCGTATCGCCCGATGGGCTGCCCGACTTCTACGATACGACTATCAAATCATCTACAGAAAAGGCAGCAAAAATGAGGTCGCTGACGCACTCTCTCGCCTACCCATAGCTCATAAGGATGGTCGGAACAACGAGGACAGCGACATGGGGGGGGGGGGATATGTTTATTAAGAAAAAAAGAAAGGAAAGCTTAGCCAGGCAAAGAGCCGGCTTGCTATTCCGAAAAAAAAGGGGGGAAGGGGCAAACGAAAAAGAAAAGGAAGGAAAAAGAAAAAGGGGGATCGAAACAGAGGAAAGAAAGAAAAACAAAAAGCAACAGAAAGAAAGGAAAGGGAAAGAAAACAAGAAACAGAACGAAAGGGAAGGAAAAGAAAAGAAACAAAAAGAAAGGAAAGGGAAAGAAAACAAGAAACAAAAAGAAAGGAAAGGAAAAGAAAAGAGAAACGAAAGGAAAGAAAGGAGAAACACAAAGAAAGAAAAGAGAAACAGAAAGAAAGAAGAGAGAAACAGAAAGAAAGAAAAGAGAAACAAAAAGAAAGAAGAGAATAAACACTAGCCCAACGTTACAGGCAGTTCACTAGTCCTGAGACTCGGAGAAAACCGAGGAGAGCGGCAGTGACAGCCCACTGGTTGGGGTGCAAGACGGGGCCAAGAAGAGCGGCCAACGAAAAGTCGTTACAACCAATCTGGAGCAGACGGCAACGGAGGGTGTCCCTATGTTGAAGGTGCTGCTGGCAATACAGGAGTTGGTGTGGGATGTCCGCTTCCACTCCACAGACATTACAGTTTGGTGAATTTAGCCGACCCATCTTGAAGAGAAGTGAGGGTGTACGGGCAACATTGAGACGTAGGCGGTGGAGAAGGGATTCTTCTTTACGGCTGCGGTGGCAAGTGATGACGAACTCCATCAATGGGTCGATAGACCGTAGGAATGAGTTGTAAGTCGTTGTTTCGGCACGGAACTGCTGAGCACATGTGGCACACCGACGGCGTATGTATAGACGGCATGTTGAGGCTGTAAGCGGCAGAGGTGCCAGGGCCGAAGTGTCATCAGACCCAGCGCGTCTCGCTACTGCGTCTGCTCGGGTATTTCCATACACGCCTACGTGGCCAGGGACCCATTGAAACGTGATGCTGTAACCAGTGGCGAAGAGTTCACTGAATTTTTGAAGCGTCATGGTATGCAAATCGCTTATTATGCTGGGGCGAGATGACGACAACATATCTAGTGATGCCTTGCTGTCTGTAAGAATGACCCACGTTCCGTGCCCGGATTCTGCAATATGCTCCAGTGCTGCCAGGATACCAAACAGTTCGGCTTCTGTCGAGGACACTGTATAGGGGAGTTTGAAACCGTGGCCCAGGTCTTCATCCGGAATGTAGAAAGCCGCGCTCGAACTACCTTCGGTTACCGAGCCATCTGTGTATATATGGCGACTTAGTCGATGTGTTGAGGCGAGGTGCTCCAGTGTGAGCTGGTGGGCCACGACTGTGGGGACGTCTTTCTTGCGTTGGAGTCCAGGGATGTTAGAGTGAATACAGGGTCTTTCAAGAGTCCACATCGCCGGTGCATAGGATGGTGTAGACGCGGGAGATGGAATGCTCCCTTTCAGGCGGGCAATGGCACTGCCGAAAGCAGACGCCGGGCAGTCTTCATCAATGTGACAAAGAGAGTGGAGCGGGTGCCGTGTAATGTAGCGTGTATAAGCGCGGAGGGTATCACCATCCCGCAGTATGTGAACCGGCTGCTCTCGCGCCTCTGCCAAGACAGAATACGTCTCCGTTGTCCTGGGGACTCCCAAACAGACACGGAGACTACGGGCCTGGATGTTGAGCAGTTCCTGTTCTTGGGTTCGACTGAGACCATGCAGGATGGGTAAGCTGTACCGCAATGTCTCCAACACCAGGGCCTGATGGACACGATAGAGGTCAGAACATGACGGGCCCCAGGATGCACCAGCAATACGCCTGAGTACATTTACCAAACAGTTTGCCTTGGTAGCAAGCAGCTTCACATGCTGGGACCACGTCAGGCCACGGTCAATTGTAATCCCCAGGTATCGGCAGGTCGTGACAAAGGTCAGGGGTGAGCCATCAATGAAAAGCGGGTACTTATGAAATGATCTTCGTGAGAATGCCATGGCTACTGTCTTGCTAGGCGAGACAACCAAGCCGCGGTGCAAAAGGTATCTTGAAATGATGTCTAATGAACCTTGTAGTCGGCGTTGGATCGTATCACGCCGAACGGCGGAAGTCCAGATACATACGTCGTCAGCATATATTGTAATGTGAGTGTGATTATCAAGCTGCGCAGGAAGAGAAGCCATAATGATATTGAATAATAAGGGGCTGAGGACGCTCCCTTGTGGGACACCACGGTGCACGCGGAACGTCGCAGTGTCCCCGTCAGCGGTGCGCACAAACAGGGAGCGGTCAGCCAAGAAGTCTTTAATCCATGACCAGGCGCAGCCCCCGACTTCAGCTTCTGAAAGGGTCGCCATGATTGCGCTATGGAGGACACTGTCGTACGCTTTCTTGACGTCAAGGAAGACAGCGGCTGTCAATAAACCTTCGGCCCTTGCCTGTTGTGTCCTACTGGTTATGACGCTGTCTATTGCTGACCGTCCTGGGCGAAAACCCGCCATCTCCTCGGGGAAAAAACCCGTGCTCTCAAGGTACCAGCTCAGGCGATTGAATATTATACGTTCCAAGGTCTTCCCCACACAGCTTGTAAGAGCTATTGGGCGGAAAGAATCGATGTGATGCGGTGATTGACCTGGTTTCAGTAAAGGGACCACCATCGCGGTCTTCCACTCGTTAGGGACTTCCCCTTGGCTCCAGCTCTCGTTGAAGATCCGTAGGAGGGATGCTCGCCCTGACAGGGGAAGATTCCGAAGGGCCTTGTACGTAATCTGGTCTGTTCCAGGGGAGGTATGCAGAGGAGAGTCCCGTAGTGCAGAGTCGAGCTCGAGAAGGGTAAGGGGCAGGTCCAGAGCCGGGTCTTTCGAAGCCTGCAAAGCGGGTGGAAGACCTTGAGCTGATGAGAGCACGCCTGGAGGCTGCGCTGTGAGGCGCACGCAGTAGTCCTCCGAAATGCACAGTTCAGAACGCGAGGTGGCCAAGGACAGGGAACGGAACGGGTGCCGTTGAACAACAGGAGTAGAAAGTCCCTTCAGCACTCCCCAAATCCGAGACATAGGGGTACGGGGAGAGAGAGATGTCGAAAAACGACGCCAATGATCCCGTCCAAGTCTACACAAGTGCTGGTGGACAGCCTTCTGGACCCGTCGCGCTTCTTGGCGGTCGTGTGGTAGATGGGTGCGTCGCGCACGCCGTTCCGCGCGGCGACGAAGGGCACGGAGCCGCTCGTATTCGGCGTCCACTGCAGAGAAATGAAAAGGGAGCCGGAATGTCCTTGTAGCCTCCTCCGTCGCATTAGCCACTGCGCGACGGAAGTCCTGCTCATTTCGGAGCCCACCACTTGAAGAAGCAATCTTGATGGCGTCTTGATAGTGTTGCCAGTTTGTCCGTCTAACGCAATGTGAGACAGATGACTGACGGACATGTCGTATACTGATCAAAACTGGTAGGTGGTCACTACCAAGGGTGTCAGCATCCACGCGCCATACAGACCGGCGGGCTACTGATGGCGATGCAACGGTGAGGTCAAGACACGATGAAAGGTACGTGGTGTGAATAAACGTTGGAGAGCCATCATTTAGAACACTAAGGCTCCTGTCGGCAAACAGGCCCGCAAGTCTTTCACCTCTTGCATCACAGCGTGTGCTGCCCCAAATCACATTGTGGGTGTTGAAGTCCCCACAGAGCACAAAAGGCGAAGGGAGCTCATCTATAAGTGTTCCCAGTTCGTTCACGTTATAGTTGACCGCCGGCGGGAGATAGAGAGAGACGATTGTGAGGTCAAAAGGGGCGAAGCGAACTGTGCAGCAGACATATCTCCAGTCCCAGTCACACGCAGATGGCGTTGGATGACCGGAATATCAGAACGGACAAAAAGCGCCGCACGGCTTGTCCTACCACAGGGCTCAGAGACGAACGTAAGGTAGTTGGATAGTCGAAAGTCCTTGGTGATACCACATTCTGCGATGCAGAGCACGGGAAATTTGTGCCTCCATACAAATTGGCGAAAGTCCGACGTCTTCGAATTCAGGCTCCGCGAGTTCCACTGAAAAATAGCCGTTGTTTGATGCTGAACTGTTGGTGCAAGTGGTGCTGTATTATTCATTGCGGGTTGCAAGGGGGCCAGGATTACTTAGTAGAGGTTCGAGAGCAAGCACGGCTTGAACCGCTGGTAGGTCGGCTGACGCAGGGAGTTGCTGGACGATGGCGCGTAGCGCAGCAAATAGCATAACGAGTACAGAATCAAAGACGTTGTCTTGTCCCTCCGGTTCACGGGGAGTTTGCTGCTTGAAGCTGGTCGTGCGCCGGCCAACTTCCTTAGGTGGCAACTCAGATAAAGGAGCGCTTGGCTTTGCTTTCTTGACGGCGGAGGCGAAAGACTTTGACGATCCCTTGCTCTCACGTGTGGGCTGCTCACTGCTGCCCGGAAGATTCGGGAAATGAGCCGCAGAAAGGTCTGCACAACCAGGATGTGAGCGGTTAGCTCTCAGAGGAGCGGTGTGTAGCTTCCCACTCAGAGCTCGCCACCGGTGAGCGGCCACAGCCGCCTTGGCAACTCTGCATGCCCGATAAGTCGCGGTATGATGCCCGCCGCAGTTTGCACAGCGACATGGTTATGATATGCACAATAGAGCAAGGTCTTCACCCCATTACATGGGAAGAGCTCAAGAAAGAAACAGCAGAAGACCAAGTTCTCTCTACTGTGTACAAGTTCGTAGGCTCAACGTGGTCGTCATCAACCAAGAGTAATCCCTCACTGCATTGCTTCTTCAAAGTCGCAGAAAGTTTGTCTGTTATACAGGGAGTCGTCATGCGTGGTGACACAGTAGTCCCTCCGTCTGCGCTGAGACGACGTATTGTTGATATAGCTCACCAGTCACACCCAGGAATCGTCCGTACCAAACAGAGGATCCGACAGGTGTATTGGTGGCCTAAAATGGACCTGGATGTCGAGGAGTACGTTAAAACGTGTCACACAGTCTGTCTTCGGAACGACAAAACTGCAACTCCCCATCCTGCTCCATTACAACCTGTACCTTTTCCTTCAGCTCCTTGGAAACAGCTTGCGGTAGACATTGTCGGACCGTTCGGGACTCTCCCATGGCAGAACAGATTTGCAATTACAGCGGTGGACTATTACAGCAAATGGCCCGAAGTAGCCTTCGCCTCACGGGTCACAACCGATGTCATCATCAACTTCCTTCTGACGTTTTTCAGCCGTGAAGGCTACCCGCAAGTTATTGTAACGGACCACGGTCCACAGTTCGAATCACGTAACTTTAAATGCTTATTAAGTGAACGTGGCATCATGCACCGCAAATCGTCCGTGTATCATCCACAGTCGAACGGTCAAGTGGAACGTTTTAACCTGTTGCCTAAAAGATTATCTACAGACTATTGCAATTTCTCACGCTCCTTTGGAATCAACAATTCAGGAGTTTCTCGCAATTTATCGGAGCACCCCTCATGCGGCGACGAAAGTGTCACCAGCAGAATTGTTGCATGGCCGAAAGCTACGCACAAAATTAGACATCGTTGGGTTTCCTAACATGGACAACGAGTTCTCCGAAGAAGTCCAGAACTTACGTCGCCGGGTAGCAACCTACCAGGCTCGCGAGAAAAAGAATGCGGACCAGCGCAGGAACCCTAAAGAGCCCACTTTCCGTGTAGGGGACAGAATCAGAGTCAAACTACCATGGCATCGCCCGAAAGGACATTCATCTTACAGTGAGCCTTTAAAGCTCAGCTACGCCGATTTTCGAGTGTTACAGAATGGAATGGTACTCACACGATGTGTTCATAAGGGAACACTGATTATGTATGCAAAATAGTTATCCCAAACTCCTCGCGGTTTTCCGAAAAAGTGAATTTTTAGTTTCACTGACATCCCGTCTTGTGGCCCGCAAACCCTGTGTCGACGACACATTCGTGGTCTGCCCGCGCTCCGGCTTGGCATGACTTTTGGCTTGGTTTCTTCCGCCAAGCCGGCCAGTTTCTTCTGCCGAGCCGTCTGCTGCGCAGATTCGCAGTGGGGAAGTGATAAACAGTTCGCTATTAGGGAGCCAGTATATTTCTGGACTTCACTAAACCCACGAGGAACGTGAGTTTTGCTTCCTTCGACTGCAAAGCATTTGCTAGGCCGGTACACACTTCCTGGTGTGATTCGTGTTCTGTGCTGCGTGCCGAGAATGCGTGAGCGTTTTGCTCCCGTCTGCAAGAACACTTCAGCATGCAGTTCCAATGTTTCAAACCACAATTTTCCGAAAGGCGAAAGAGAAATCTATTGACTGCAACAATCGGTTACAACTCCGACTGGGTGCCACCTTCGAAAGCAGTGATTTGATCTGTTCATCTGGCTCATACGAATGTTACGGAAGCAATGCGCAACTTGTTTCACAAGAAGCCGAAGATGTCTCGTCCGGGATGCTGTGCCAACCTTATCTGCAGCAGGAGATTGCAGGGGCAGGACTAGGCAGCAGATAAAGGTAAGACACGTAATGTTAGACAAGTCAGTCATGCGGTGCAAATTGCATCACGTAGAAGAGAAAAATACGCTATCTGCCAGTTACTGCTTCATCCTTTAGAGATTACGCCCCAGCGGGTGTATTCTCAGTACAAATTTGGAATTGCCTTATTTGTTAAATGATTTCGCAGGCATTCTGGCACCACCGAAAAGCTTGCACTCCACGTCTCAACTATCACCGTCTGGGTTTCAAGCTGAAGGCTGTCACCAGTGCCAACCAGACGCCCCTTCAAAGTTCATCTGTTTTTCTTGACGGAACAGTGACACCTGGTACTGAGACATTTCATTTGCAAGTGCATTAATCAAGTGCATTCTATCACTTGTGCTCGACTTCTTGTGTTCGTATACCCTTGCTGTTGCTCGCATACCCTTGCTGTTGCTCGCTAGCTTAGAGCAACCATGCCTGAGGTGCCAGCGCTTTCAGAGTACATTTAAGCAGTATCGTCGTATCATATGCACGGCAGCACATCTTGTGTATTTTGAGTAAGGTATAAATTCAATGTTGGCTCAGCTGTTGTATTTTGGTCACAAATAAGGTGTTCTTCCAGAGCGCTCAAGGGCAGTTCAAACAGCTTCATGTGTGCAACAGCACATACTTTTTCTCAGTTTTGACTAAGGTAAATCGAAATCTTCCAGTTGATGTCTTTCGGTCATAAATTATGTTTTTCGAGACATTCAAACAGCATCATGTGTGCAACAGTACATACTTTTTCTCAGGTGAAGTAAGGTAAATCTGTCCGCTGTGGTGTTCTGGCAGTGCAGCAGAAGCTTGTGTTGCATTCAAGTGGTATCATGTATACAAAAACTTGTTTTATGCCTTTCTGTAGCTGCGGTACTAATATTGTGAGTACAGAGACATTCCTGCATAACATATCGGAGCATCTTGTGTGCTATTGTTGGTATGATCTGCAGCAGTATATTGATAATGTTAATTATTCAGTGACTTCAGCTAACATTTACATTCTTACATCCAGGTAAATCTGTCACGCAGATGCCCTACCCCTTGGTATGCATAGTTCAAGATTGTACCGAAACAATCCACCTGAAGCATTATTCTTCAATTGGCAGTGGCATTACTATCACAACACACCACATACTGCATGTCTATGGTGCGTGTACAATGCATCAAACCTATTCTCAGGTACAGGCCAGCTGGTACGCAATTACAACATGAAACAACTGACACAGAGACCGTAAAGTCATGCCTTTTCCTCCGTGCCTCGGGTTTCATGTTATTATCCTCACATGCAGCTCAATTCGCCTGTGCTGTGCAGCATGAGCAAAAGCATATATTGTTTGTGGTCACATGACACGGAACATAAATACAGTGAAACCTTCCTATGTTGGACACCCGCGGTGCAGCCGAAGCGTCTCCTACTTATAGAGGTGTCCGAGTTACAGAATGTCATGGCAACAAAAAATGGAAGAGATCACAGCTGTGAGAAATGTCCCCCTTCTTCAATTTAAGGTCCTTAGTGGTACCTGGTGGTGGTGCCTGGTAGTGGTACCTCTACCCACTCTTCACTGATAATTATTACTGATTTTAGTATATTCAATTCCGTTCAGATTCTACTCAATGGCATTACCTCTGGAGCTTTTCGAGCAGCAAGGACTTGTCTCTGAAGCGTCAGCCTACTTCTCATAGCTTTGGTGCAGTGCTCGTTCAAAGGCTCTAGACAAACTGAAGACAAGTGCTCACATAAAGAATTACAATGTAGACTGACAGCACTTGTTTTTGGACTCTAAAAACTAAAGCAACAAAATGCTGAGACCAGTATAGGGGAAAAAAGGGGGCAAAAGTCAAGGCCACTGGCTCATTTTGGGTCTTTTTGGTGCAAAGATGGGCCGATATTGAGGTAATTTGGCAAGGGTTTTGTCCGACTTTGCAGGGAAAACCCTATCCTACTTCCAAGATAGGGAGGTGTCCGACATAGAGAATTTTGTCCCCATGTAGTTTCAATGGGAGCCTGCCCGTGCAATGAAATCATGGGGAGTTGTCCGAGGTAGGGAGGTGTCCGACTTTGGAGGTTTTACTGTACTATAGAGCATTCTACATCATGTAATCTAACAATTGTTCACGTTTGGATATTTTAACCATGGAATTTACCCTGCATGCACCATACCATGTCCAAACACTAACAACTGCTAGAGAGCAGCATGTACTGTTTCCGTATAGCACTTATGGCTTGCGTCCTGTGATCGGAAACAGTGGTGTCTTTTTTCTGCTACAACCAGTAAACTACAGTAAAGATTTAGAAATACTGCGTCATGCCATAAAGCACTATGGGAAATGGCAGCTTGAAAAACTGGAGAAGACTGTCATTAGAATGGGGGACATGTTCTACGGTGAAATTTTTTACAGTGTGTGCTGTACCACGTAATGCACTGCAGGCCTACCACAGTATATGGTAACGGTCTGAATACTGATTTGCTCAAAAAAGGAATGTGTGCGTTTCTTGTACTAACTCCCCCTTATGCAAAGTAGTAGAAAAATGTTTTCAGCCAATGGGGAGGGAGAGGACATCATTCTGGAGTCTCGTTGACCTACAGTGTGTCGTGTGTGAAGGTCATTTTGAAGAGTGTAGGTGGTACAAGACTGTGTTCCCACATTCTTGGCAGTGTTGACTAATAACCATAATAAAGTAGAGGGTACATTTGTTGCTTCATATATTTGTGTCATGGCAAAGTATGTAGAGATACATCTGTCTCAACATGCAGGTGACAAAACTGCTTTTTATGCTTAAACTATGACAAATAGTTGTCTGTTCAGCACCACTAACCATGTGCCGGTCTCCATGACATGTCTGTGACATTCCAAAGTGATTAACATGTCCCATAGATGTGTGCAATGCTGAAGATGACTGTGTACCTTCTATGGATTCTTGATTCAAGAAAAGTACTGTGTGATTCGCTAACAGCGCCTGGCTGTACCTCCACAATTCTACATAAAAATATGTAAAGTTTGCCGAAGGAAACATCATGAAGGTCCATAGCGAAAAACCCTGAGACGAGGGATAGGAAGGGACATACACAATGTCTCAACATAGCGTGTTTATGTCCCTTCTGGTATCTCCTCTTCAGGTCTCGCCATCGTGGACTATCACCAGCTCGCTTGCTGTTGAACCGTTCTTTCAACGATAAGGGTAACTTTCATGGACTGGATGGCAGCCAACATGCTGTCAATAAAAAGAATAATGGAAGCTCAATATGATCCTTAGGCTGTGCGTGGTCATTGCTTTCTGACAAATGGTGACTTAGAATTTCAGGACAGTGCCTGCAGTGGTAGTATTCTTGTGTTCTCACCCTTGAAGCCAATTGTGTGTCATTAGTCACCTATAATATGCTAATGTGCACATAGCTAAAACAAAGTATATTTGTATTTCTTTGAATACAGTTGGTACAGCACATTGTTTTTTTACATGTTCTTTGGAAAGTATAAATAAAAAATTCTCTACTCTGCAAGTCTCCTGTCAGCTTTACAGAGCAACTTCGAATTTCACTAGAAGCCACGTTTGAAACCAAGACCAAACTAGTGGTGAAGGTCCATATAGGTCATAGATAGATACTATTATTATTATTAGATCATAGGTCAGGCTTAGGTCCTGGTTGGTAGCAACGCATTTGAATCTTATTAAAAATTGGTGCAGGAGGTGACCAACGTAACTAAATACACCAACTGACTCTCACAAATTTTGTGGTGTTATACTTTTGAAACAACATTAATATGCCGCAGTGGTCTTTTCTCCTTTGTTCCTTTTAACCTAGAAATATTAGGTCTTCGGCATCACCAGCCTTAGTTGCTGAGCATGCAGTTATTTACGTTGAGCACTGCAGTTTCATATTTGTTTCTCTGGACAAGCAAGCCCGCTTCCCCATTTTGGTAAGAGTCTTTCAGCTTTGACATGGCATTTGTGGACAAGGAAAACATTTGGACTATTGTGTATTTTGCTATGAAGTGCACCGTACAAGGCAGAGGACACCATCAACCATTTCCACTAAGGTTATTAAATTTGTGATAAAGTACATATACCTTCTGTCACTGACTAATTTGGTGGCAAAGTTACTTGAGTGGCAGTTGTGCAATTTTAAGCACATGTTTAAAAAAAATAGGATATGGGAAGTGCTGACTGGTTGAACATGTGTAGTACCCAATATAATAATTGGGGGTATACGTCGCGAGACAACTGAGTGTGGAATACACAGCACAGTGTAATGTTCCTTATTCTGGCAATGTTAGCATGGTTCAATAAGTGGGAAATGTTGCACTAGCCTTAATAACATCTGTTGTGCCCAGCAAACAGGGTACACATACCCTGATCTGAAGACACTATGCCTAACTCAAAAGCAATATGAGATCGACCCGTACGTGTTTATTTGCGAAACTATTATGAATGAAATATGGCCTGTGTGGTATAGAACAATGCGCACACTCAAGTAAACATGCAAAAAATACGTATAAGGGCTCTCGACCTACATGCCGCGATGCACTCTACGAGATAAATAACACACTACAAAACTACATCCCACACTTTTTGTGCGGGGCAACTCTAATGAGCACTTTCATATAACCGACGAATGGTTCAACGAATGCAGTTCGAGTGGTCACGATACATTCCTACGTCGTTCATTGCAGTCGCGCTATGATGCTGCACAATATATGTATCTCGTGTAACAAGCCTGGCAATCGCACGATGTGCATGGACAGAAATACGGCCTTCTTTCTTTGAAGACCAGTCCTCTGCAGGTATATGCTCAAACGATCACCAAGTCTCACGTTGTTGCTCAATCACTCCCATTCCTGCACTTGTAGTAAAAGCAGCAAACGGGTTGACGTGAATGGCAGCTGAACGGTTGAACTGCGAAGTTCTCGAGCACATGGCCGTGAGGCCGACAACGGCAAGCCCTTTCACCACCACCACCACCACCACCACCACCTCGAGCACATAATCACAATTTCACGCCGAAAATGATGTTGAGGTGAGTTCGCGGTTGTTGTGTCCATCGTTCTACAGTTCTCGGGATTACCTCGGACGAAACACTCATCGTAGCCGGCGGCCATAACTGGATTTCCTCGCAAACGAGAGAAGACGCCAGGGAAGTCAGAGAAAGCCTCAGCTTTCATCCAATCAGACGCACGATTCTCTATCTACGTAGATGGGGCAGGTTTATCCCATCTACGTCACAAAAATGGCTGCGCCCATGGCTTGTTTTGGTTTCTTTGATGAATTAATTTTCGTAATAGGAAGACAAAATTGAGAAACGAAGGTGCGTTTCGGGGGCAGTTGGATGTGCTCGTTCTGAATATCACAACCGTTTCAACACATCGGGAAATCGGCGTAGCTGACCTTTAACTATAACGGCACCTGTCAACAGAAGTACATTTCGCACTAGCGATGGTCGCACTTGGAACGCATGCAGGCTGTCCCCAGCGGCAACCTAAACTTAACTTTGGTTTGAAACATGAACTGTGGTTTGAACTTTTTCTCTGGGGAAGGGGAAATGTTATGTTGTGAAAAGAGGAAGACGTGACAAGGGGGGAAAGGAAGAGGAAGTAAAAGAAACGGAGTGTTCGATAATTCTGAGGAGAATAAAGTTAGGAACTACGTCGTGTGGTCGGAGCTCGCCCTTACAAGATACAACATATGGGACCTGCAACAGGACCAACTGCGATGTTCTCTTGCATCAGCTGTGAGCTCCTCTTTGGAAAACGAAGTGGGTGTAGTTCCGTAGACGGGCTTATGTCTTTTTCTAATTAGCCGGAGTGTTCAGAAGAGAAATAATGCACTGAAGTGAGAGAAGACCATATAGCGAATATAAAAAAACAAGAATTACAAGAATTTGTGGTCTGGAAGTTATTTTATATGCATCTTAACAACCCCATCTGACGCACTTGTAGCGCTGGAGAAACACGGGAGTGCTAAGCCTAACGGATTCGAAACTTGTCGTCTTGCGAAAGGTAGGGGGCTAAATCACCTCACTTTAGTGAGGTTAGGTTAAGTTAGGTTCTACAGATTTGGGGGGGGGGGGGGTCTGGGGGGCGCCCCCACCCCCCAGGCACGCACTAGGCGGTGCGGGCGTCGAGACTGTGCCTCGGGTTAGGTCAGAAAGTCCTCATCCAAGATGGCGGATTGCCTCGAAGAAACGAGCGATAAAATTTAATTTTTGTAAGTTTGGTACGTTATACGACGTTGATTTTTCTTTCATTTCATCCGTAATTTTCTCATCTTTCTAGTAAAATTATCCGTTATTTGATGTCTACTTCTGTTTGTTTAAAAAAGCCGTAAGCCCGGCTACGGAACTACATCCAACGAAGTTACTAAGAGACAAGTTCTACAGTCCGTTTCGAAGATATACGACCCACTCGGCTTGATATCCCCCTTCACGATTGCCGGGAAAATCCTCTTTCAAAGGATTTAGTTTGCGGGCTTTGGAGTGGGATGACCCTTTGCCGGAAGACTTGAAAGTCACTTGGGACCATTGGAGTGCGGAGGTACAGGAGTTGACAGAGCTGGCCGTTCCTCGGTACATAAAGGGTCTGTCGTCTTGTGCACCTACTATGGTTCATCTCTTCGCTGATGCCAGTCCGGTCGCATACGGCGCGCTAGCCTATATCGAGACGACGTCGGAAGACGGTGGTTCCTCCGCGGAATTCCTGCTGAGCAAAAGCAGAGTCCCTCCCATCAGACGTCAAACCCTATCGAGGCTTAAGCTCATGGCTGCCCTACTTGCGGCGCGCCTATATCGGTTCGTCTGCGATGCACTAGAGATGCGGCTAGACTGTGTCTGCTGGGCTGATTCCTCCATAGCCTTCCTTTTGAAAATGGATTTTTCCTTTCTGCAGACTTATTGTGAACTTCTTGTTTCCTGTCTTGACAGTGTGTTGACTTTGAATTCTTGTTGATCAAGTCAACAGGAATTGCTAGTGACATCATTTTTACAACCTCTTGAACAACCTTATGTGTACCTTCTGTGGACAAGGTATATAGATGTCGCTGTTGACAGTTTGTGGACTTTCTATGCGCCTATGTAGCAAGTACTTATTTCAACCGTTTTTTTTTTTCATAGATGAATTCCGTATTATTAATTACTGCATTATCGGACAGTAATGTCCACAGAAGTCGACCTCAAGGGGCCACTGAGCATCCCATAGGGGGGGGGGGGTATATGTATATAGAGGCATACTGCTCTATTCATTGGGAGACAAGCTGGGTAATATCATCAATTTCTGGCTGTGTTGTAAAAAACCATGTAGGGTGTACACCACTCCTGGGAGGTGGAGAGGTCCGTGCTATCGGCTCTCTAAACAAAGCGGCATTTAGATCTGACCTTATAATTAAATGTAGCAGCTTGAACGCAACTTTGCCACCTTTTAACTACATATTAAAACGTTAAATACATTTTCGATAACTTTGGAAAGAGGGTTCCTCGTATTACTTATACTTCAGTTCAGTACACAATATATTTCCAACTTATACGACTTATGCGAAAGGTTTGCTGCACGTTTTGATTCTGCGCCTCCGTGCCTCGCCCTCGCCTCATCACGAAGGAGTCATCGCCATTAGCATCATCGGAATGTCGTTAGGACGATTGCAGCATGTTTCAATTGTCTCAGGCTTTCAGCAGCCGCCGGCTCTAAAGCGAAACGCACCGCCTCCAAAATATTGGCGCCACCGGCGCGCGCGCTCGGAAGATCTCTGATTGGCTGCGTATTATATGTATAAATATTTGGATGCTCATTGGTCTCCAAGAACTGTCGTCAGTTTCCTTCGCGCTGATTGGGCGAGAGTCATTTGATTGAGGCGCGAGTATCCAAACGGTCAGTCGAACGGAGGAGAAAGGAAAACGACGGAGGAGGCATCACCAAGGGGATGAAACTCGCGAGTTCACTTGCGGACTAAAGTGAGGCGCTGCGAGCCTTTCGCGTCATCAAACGTCATGAAAAGTCAAAATTTTTACGTCGAAGCGCGAGTTCTCTACCGAGAGCATCCCATTGGCTCCTGCGGCCGCTCCCCTGGTATGCGAGCGCTCATTGGTCGGTTTGAAATTTTAACCTTTTCGTGGCGCGTAAGCCGGCACCGCCGTGTCTGGGGTGCCGGAGAAGCTCGCCGTAAAGTTTCGAAATATGGTGCAGCGGGGACGCACGCAAAGCATCTTTGCCGGTACCGCTTTGGATGGTTTTTAGTGCCCGTCGATACCGACTCTGCAAAACTCGAATCCTCTTGGATACTTCTGCAAGTAAATTAAGTGATACGTAAGTGGAAGGCAGGTCTGCTTCGCTGGCTTGGCGCGACAACGATTCAAGAAGGATCAATACTGTGTTTTTCCACTCGATGGCAGGTAAGTCAGTTCCTATTCCATTCTGCCGCTATGCTATAGCGTAGCATAACATAGCACCGCAACTGTGGCGTATACGCAACATTTCGGCCGGTAGAATTTTTAGTTTTCACGTTTTCTGATCCTCGTTCTGGTCTTTCTTGCTCAGGTATCAACTAGGTACTACTCAACTAATATCTGCTTCAGAAAAGCATCTGCATGGACGCAATAGAATGGATATGCCACCCTGAGTGGTTGGAACATCATCTTTCGGCTTAGCAGCTGCACAGGTTCCTTTGTGACGGGTCAGCCTTGACATGTGACACTACACAGGCAGCAAAGGGATATGGACATGTTTTCTGTCATGCTGGATTTGTGAATGTGTGTGCCTGTGCAGTGAATTTACTGATCTACTGTGAAATCTTCCACGTGAGACATATCAGCTAACAGTGAATACGAAGTTGCTTTGGCATATTACTCGAACTTCAGAAACAATGTTCATGTGAAGTTTGTGTTTGACGCAGATACAGAAGACTGCATATGTGTGATTTGGAAATACCAATCCCGAAAAATAAAGCACCTTGTGCAACAGAAACAGCCAACGCTTCCGCGTTTTATTTATTTCACTGGATGCGAACGAAAATCCAGAACCGCCAAAGCGGGGGAGAGAACAGAGGGGAAAGGGAAAAAGAACCCGTCGGCAGCGTCGCTTTACGTCACCGGTCACCCAGGGAGACAAAATAAAGCAAAGCAAAAACCTACTCTACCGAGGCCCGACGATTGGCCCGACGTCAGAGGTCACGTGAGTTTTTCCCGACAATAGAAATATACTACACGTTCATTCTCCTGGCATCACGTCTGTCCGGCCACGCATGTTCTCTCGGACTGCAACCGTTGTGCACGCAGACGCTAGCGGGTAGTTTGAAGGTTTTGAATGCTTTAGATTTAGATTGTGGCGAACTGCTAATGTGAGAATGGAACGGCACATCCACCTGGTCATCACAACAGCGGGAAGACGAACATGACAAGGAATCCCTGCACCTCCAAAGGACGCAGAAATCGTCAGAGAGGAAGTCTGCACTGTTTCCGACGTACCGTAGGTGAACGGTGAGACAAGTTTGATTACTTTTTGTGACCGGTACGTTAGCGTCGTTTCATTGTGCAGTGCATTGCCGTAACTTGTACGTTCATTCACTGTGATCTACGGACATTTGTGACAAGTGCGCTTCGGTGCTCAAATACGAAATCAAGATCGATTGCCTATCATAGCAGTGATTTTCGTGCAGAGTTACGGATCATCAATAGATTTTTTTGTTTTGTTTTAGTTCTCCCGCAGCCATGGCCAACAACGACGCACATAGCTCAGCATTGGCTTCTGAAGTGCCCTTCGATGTCGAAGCACCTAAAGCTCCAGTGAAGCCTGTTACAAGACGTAAAAAGATGTGTACTGTAGCTTTTTCGAGGCAGTTCCCGACGACAAATAAACTTGATTTGTCATACACCATCGCTTTTTGATTGTCTGCTTTGGGACAGCATGATCGTTGCTCGACAGTAATCGCCGGAGACAAACGGACGAGGCTGCGGGGGGGGGGGGGGGGGGGGCAAGAGGAGAGACGAAAAACCAGAGGAGAGAAGGGGGAGAAGGTTGAGAAAGGAGGTCGGTCTGCGCATGCGCACTGGGCCCCATCTTTTCTCCCGCGCTGCAGCTCGGGGACGCTGTGAGTGGCTCCTGGAGATCACGTGGTTTGGGCGCCCGCCATTTTCCCTGGACCATTGCATAAATGGGAGCTTCCGGCGGATGCTTTCAACGTTCGCTCGTCAATTACAGAACAAAGGAGGATATGATTTTGCGTCGTAAGGGGTAAGCTGTGTGATAGAAGTACCATGTGTCATCAAGCTTCACTTCTATTCATACGATGACTGTTGTGCTGTAGGTTTTTGATGTTCGTTTCGAGCAGCGGCTGCGGTCTTGCGTCCCGTCAGGTAAGTGTACAAGTATCAGTTCGTGGCCGGTGTTGATTGTGAACCAAATTTGTTGTTGCTATGACCATTCTACTCGGTTTTACTCACTTGTGTTTGAACATTACTAATTTGCGATTGGACGCCCTATTCACACATTTCTCTTCAGCGCTTCAGAGACATCGCTATCGCCGAAATTCAGTGAATTTTGCAGTCCACCGTTAACGTGAGTCACCAGAAGAACTCAGACCGCAACCCCTCATTGACTGTCTATTGCGCGACGCGACACTGTGTGGCATAAAGCATGTGTACGTGTGGAATACTTCGCGTGCGGGATGTTTTGTATGATTGTGTCGACACTGGATACCACTTTCAAGGTATGCATTTTCGGAATAAAATAGATATACATATATAGTTTTGCAGTACTTCATTTTGTGTACGTTATGCGTGTTGCGATTGAAGTGAACAATATAGAACGGAGAAATTCAACTTCGCTCAAGTCACAGAAAGTCCACAAAAAGTATTCACATCATACGGGGATGACGTTAATCGAGCTACAGTAAATCATGTATCTTCCTCGATTAAGAAGAATATACCGAGTGCCTCACGTAACGGTCGCCAAGCCTTTTAAAAAAGAGCGAAGGTAGTTTTGTGGGTGACGCCGATCTCATTGATAGCTGAGTCAGAACAAAGTCAGCAGAGAAATTGATATCACATATAACAAGACTTACACATGAAGGTCACACGAAATTTGTGTAAAGTATATGGAGAGTCTACAGAAAGACCTGTTACCTTCCTATGAATAATTGTCAACAAGGCTTAAAGTTCCACAAGTCAACATAATCAATATGTCAGGTAAACACAAGGCTAAGAGAAAGTCTACTGAATGTCTGTGCTCTCTGTTGACTAAGTTCTGTAGAATGGAAACAAAAGGTCAACAGCCATTTTTGTAAGGGTTGGATAACGGGATCTGTCACCAAATGGAAGCCGTTCGTTGCTAACCGTGTCAAAGAGATCAACGAACTCACAAGCAAGGACAGGTGGCGTCATTGCGCCGGAGACGACAACCCGGCTGATCTTCTTAAGAGAGGGATTGCAGCCCATTAGCTGAAGAATTCCGACCCCGGGTGGAAGGGACCGGGATGGCTCAGTACTCCGGAAGTATGGCCCCAAGCGGTTCACGCAAAGCCTGTTCATCACAACGACGAAGCGTTGGAAGCGCTGTGTGTTGAAGCGCAAGTGTCGCTGGTCATTGTTCCTGAGATTGTCATTTCCCCGGAGCGCTTTAGTGGAGCCACTATATAGACTTATCAGGGTCACCGCCTGGATTCTTCGCTACATTCGTAATCTGAGATGTCCGCAAGATAGACAGCGCGGTTCTCTCTCTGCAGATGAATTGAAGCTAGCGGAACGGACCCCAAGCGGTTCACGCAAAGCCTGCTCATCACAACGACGAAGCCATGACCAGAATTCGGGGACACCTCCTTTGATGCAGGTTCTGCCTGATAGCAGAAGAACATGTCACAAAGCCAACTTGAAAGAAAGTACGAGGTGAGGAGGAAGGAAGATGGAAAGAGGCGTGGGCAGACGAGAAAGGGAATTTGTACAGCAGATATCGTGCGCGGAGCCTGGATATCAGCAGTGATATACTAACGCAGAATGAAAACGTGATGAATCAGCTCTGATAACTTTTGCCAAGCTTTTCTTTGCTGTACTGCTGCTCAGAATTCTGGGTTGCTACTCGTAGCGTGTGGAACGGGATGATTGGCACTCGTAAGGCTGGTCAATATCTGTTTTTGTTCTCTCTGTGGGGAATGGGGATGCCGTCAACGATGAGAAATGTGCGTCCTGGGGCGACTTCTAAGGGAACTGCTGGTATATGTGTGACAGCGTCGGAGGAAAACCTGAGAAATTACCCTACATTATGATGACAAAAATTATGCTCTATAAGCTACAAAGACGAATTCAGTAACTGCTGTTCACTTTGTTACTTGCACCTTGTTACTCCGTTATCACTGTATCATATAGTCTCTTCCCGCCACCATCGAGAGTTTGTCGGTTACCAAAACCCTCCCCTAAAAAAAATATAAACAAACAAACAACCAGAAAAGTGCTTATTTTCAGAACATCTATAGGTGGCAGCTGGGTCACGTTCGACACAAAAAGTGATTGGTAAACCAACACCTCCTATAGATAGCGGCGGGCCTACGCGCTTACGTCACCTTTGGAGGCCTGTCCAGCTATGCTATCTGCTTCGAGCTTTCTTCTCGTTCGCTCTTTCATTTACTTCATAGCAATATCCGCAATTGTAACATCTGACCTTCCTGCGTGACGCAGGGCGCGGGCCTTCTCCTTATCTTGGAGCTGTTGGGTAAACTCTGCTTAAAGGGACAGTCGCATTCTCTGAGGTCAATTTCGAAACTAATGCGAATTCTAATTCCTTGCCGACCACTGAAATGGGCCCGAAAATACCATTTCGATCCGCGGCGTACTTTTCGCGCAATCCGATGAAAAGGAAACTGGAATCCTTGCACCCTCGCTCTCTAAAAGTGGGAGCAAACGTCACCCGGATAAGGCCAATCAGCGCGCGCCCAGGGTAAATGCGAGCCGCGCGCCTGTTTGCCGATCGCGAAGCGAAGGCGAAGGTTGCAAACATGGAGTCTGAAAACGAGAGTGATGTTTGTCTGGGGAGATTCTGACGAACATGTAAGCGGTAGCGGCGACGAGTTAATGCTGGATGATGACCCATACTCTACGGACCCAATGCCTCTGGAACCCGCCGACCATGCACGAGATGTGGCTGCGGCTAACCCGCGGGATGACATTTTCAAGTGACGTATCTCTTTGCATGGTTGCCGTCGGATGTGCGAAATAGTTTAGAATGTTGAAATTGTTGTCGGCAGGTGTGTGTGTGTGTGGAGTCTGCGACCCACAGGAGCCCGACGAGCGCCTGTGTTGCCATTCTGTTGCCAGGGTGGTAGAAATGTGCAACAGTGCCGTCGTGCAGTGCATAACACAACACCCATTACTCAGGGACATCTGCCTCCGTAGGGAGCTTCTAGTGGTGTACGCGCCTCAATTCTGCCGCTATGATCAACATTTTAGGCGACTCAATCCCCAGGACCACAGGTAAGCCTGCTGCAGTGCTCTTCCGTTTGCTATGATTAGGACCGTAATGATTTTTTCGGTTTAAATGACCTCCCATCAAGATTCGGAAGGGTAAACTCGGGTGCTAGTCGGGTGTTGTTGGTTACGCAAATTGTCGAACCTAAAGTGGACAGGGGTTGTATACAAAAGGGCGGCTATTCTCAGCAGCTTTTTGGCCTACACAAGTTTGTCCCCCATAAATCATAAGCGTGGTCGACAGCCGTGGAACGACCCAGAATCCTGGTCCAACAATTCCATTAGGAAAAGTGAAGCAACACAGTCGCCTCAGCTAGTCTCGACATGCTCTCAATTATGCCAGTTAGCCAGATTGGCAACACAAAACCCTCATTGACAGATATCCAGTGGGGATTCTGAAGGATAGTTTTACAAGTCTGAAAACAGAAGCATTTGAGGTGCCAATAAAGGGGGGGGGGGGAGTATGTTACTGAAGAATGTAGAAATTGTAGAAATGAGAAATTGGATTTTGCCGGAATTGGAGGGAAGCTGGTTCGGGAGGGAGTTAGCTGTTGGAATCGGGTTCATCCTGAAAGAGGCGGACCATTTTTCTGTTGTACTATGTTGCACACCTGCCAACCTTCCACATTCAAAATGCAGGAGACCCCGGAACTAAGAAAGGAATGCACAGGCTTTGAACTCCAAGGTTGGGATAGTGTCTGTTCTTCTGTTCTGGCCATTGTCTTCCCAACACTGTGGGAGATTTGGCAGGTATGGAAATGCCCACAAGATATAATGCTAAACAAAAAGAAATGTCATGTGGATTTGTCTTTTCCAGCTGCCTAAGGTTCACGGCATACTCGTCATTCACGAGATGGGTCTGGGGATACCTTGGTCCAAGGAACAGACGACAGGTTCCTGGATGCGTTGTCCGAGCCATCAGGAGGGAGTTCCCATCTACGTCCTATCAAGGCTATCAGCGTTAGGACCATCGAAGCAAGGGTGTCTTGACAAGAGAGACAAGCTGGTGCATACTGATGGCTGAAACTGGAGACATGTAGTGGCAAGACAAAAATTTTGCTGACATAGGCACACTTCGTGTAAATGAGCCCTTGGTCATCCCCCTTGCCTCCCATCAGAGGTTTTGGAGGATACTATAGGTGTGTGGTGTACGGATAGGTTTATCCGTACACCACACACCAATAGTATCCTCCTAAACCTCTGATGGGAGGCAAGGGGGATGATCAAGGGCTCATTTACACCAAGTGTGCCTATGTCAGCAAAATTTTCGTCTTGCAGCAATTTTCATCTTTTCGTCATTGCAGTGCGGGGGATGTTTTGTCTTGTCACTCTGTATCTCCAGTTGCAGTCAACAGACTGTCTACCCATCTGAACAGCAAAAACTACTACACGTGGCAGTTTTAGCTCTGGCATCAAATCCAGACTGTACTGCACTAAGTTAGTGCCGAGGTGGGAATATTTTAAATTCTGTGCAGATTGTCAATGCGGTGTAGTGACGGGAATAAAGAATGACCCTATAATTGTATCGATTTATTGTACAGTGGAGTATGACGGAGTGGGAATAACGAAATAGCATAGGTTTATTTGCCTCCCATTATGTATGGGAGGCAAATAAACCTAAGCTATTTTATGTTGTGCTGTGGTTCTACATTAATGTGGTGTGAAGTCTGGGCGGTTACAGGTACGCTGCCACAGGGATGTTAGAAGGGTTCATGTTGGCAGATCCATATCTGGTGTACTAATACGCTATGCAAGTCTGTGTACATTGTTTTCCTCTTCCTGGAATCAGGGGATGACAACCCCCTTGTGAGATGCGCCGTGAAGTGGGTCCCCAGCACTTGCTTCAGCCATGACCTCCACATCTGAAATATGGCCTCGAGTGTTAACACTCAAAAGAATACGTTGAGGGCCTAGCAGGTACAATAACAAATATAAAAATGACTATGTAAATAAATCTTCCCCTTTGCGGTCCCTATTTCACTGGCACAGTTATTTTCCTGTCGACATTACGTTATAAACGCTGGCAGCCGCATCACACAAGATTCCTTTCACAGAACTCGACAATTTTCAGGGCTTGTACATATCCATTATTTTGTGGGACGTGCAAAAAGAATTGCAATATTTTCGTGGCTTGACAAAAACATACCAAATCCAGTTGATTCCGTTGACGTGCTTGCTGCCGCCTGAAATAGAGCCAGAAATTAGCAACAAGGCTGCAGTAGAATACTGATGCAAGTGTCTCGGACGTAGCCAAACACAGATTGCGATGCTTTCACATCCCTGAATGCTGCCATCAGGCTTACACTATGAACTGTAGAAACATCCACTAGCTGCAATAAGATTAGAATAATGCTGTCATGTGGGAGTGTTACGTTACCCCTGCATAATACTGGCGACAATTAGCACAGCAACAACACACCAATCTTTTTTCTCTAGAGTACGCGTACTATTGCGTCAGGATGCTGCAATCATTGTAATAATTTGTGTACATTAGTATACCGGTGTGACTGTGACGTTACAATCGGCGGCGAGGCCAGGTGTTTGCGATGATGTTTACTGTGACAACTGATATTTTTCATCGCAGCGTATAGCTGTGACCACGCAAAATTGTCACTTACCTCCGTTATTGGTTCCTGCCCTTGTTCCTGATCGAATGTGGTAGGCACGGCGTCAATCTTCAGCCGCTTCTGTTTCTGCCGTAGCCCAAGCCGAACTTGCAATACATCTTCATCAAAATAGGCGTCGTCGGCGAAATGACAGGAACAGACGCGTGAAACATTCAATCCTTGGGCCACACCACAGTAGTGGCTGGCGATCGCTGTCTCCCACTTTCGTTTCGTCATTGCGCATTGCGAAGTCGGTGAAATGTAAGCTCGGGATTCGCGTTATAAGTCTTTCTGCACCCGAGCACGTAGCACCGGTTTCCTGGCTGTGACATCGCACGTCAACGGCGTGAAATCCTAGGCCACACGCTGTAGTTCGAAGTACTTCAAAGCAAACGCGACAAGACAACAAGAAAAAGGGTCAGACGCACGCTCAGACACACACAGAATCTGCGGCGGGAAGGAGCGCCTCCTGATGGTTGGTTTATCCGGGTGACGTCATCCAGTGTCGGCGCCTTGCGGGGATTGCCGTGCGCGCCGGAAGCGCGAACATTTAAAAATCGTTTCTGAGTCAACCAAGTGGATTTGTGCGGAGAAAATTTGCCGGCGTACATTATGAACGACAGGGAACATGACCATAATAGTTCCGGAACACGCTTCCGGATGCGACTATCCCTTTAAATAAGTCCGAGAAAAAGGAAGAAAGGTGCAATCGCAAACTGGGGTGATAAGATGGTAGGGAGCAATGGACGTCATATCAAAGTTTCCTTTCATCGCACCAAGTGTATAGTCGCGCAAAGGTCCGTGATGTTTCCCGCAGATTCTTTTGGAATTTTTGCGGGCGTCTAATTCGCTTTATTGTGAACATGATAGACAATGGAAATTGATGTTCCCAGGCCGGAACACATAGAAGGGACAAATACATACGAAGCCTCAAGTGCCTAAGAACAATGAATGAAGAAAGAAGGAAGTCACTAAAAAGGTTAGCCAGCTGCAGGACCCGAACCCACATCTTCTGGATTGTCGGTCCAGGGCTCTACCAATTGAGCTAAGCTAACACTCCTCTACAATCACTTCCTGTACCGGCAATCCAGAAGATGTGGGTTCGAGTCCTGCAGCTGGCCAACCTTTTCAGTGACTTCCTTCTTTCTTCAGGATAGACAATTTTACCAAACCGTTCATAACGTGGCTTGCCTGAACCAATCAGTGGATAAAGTTCTGAGTCGTACATAACTACAAATTGGCACCGGCAAGTATGATAACCTTACAAAGGGTCTGCTAAAACTGATATTGCGCTTGTTATTGATAACGTGAAATAAGAGACTTCAACTAGCAAGCAACGACAGTCCTCGCAGTCGCATATGAAGACACTTTGTAATAATCGAGAAGCGGTAAATAAAAACACGGATGCAAGTACACGTTTTCTCACCCGTCGGAAGCACTGTGATGCTTAACCCGCAGTCTCCGTGGGACGTGCATGACTTGACATGGCAGTTTGATTAAAATGCATGGGAGGCCTTGTGAGTGCGAACATGAGCACATTGTTAAGGATGAACAAATAAAATTTAAAAAGGGAAACAAGAATTTCGACCCCTCGCGCCTTGATGTTGCAAAGATAGCGGTTGAAGATGCTCTGTCTGCTGTTGTTTTGCAATGGTAACACCTTGGCATTCTACAAAGCAGGTACTTCCTATAACTATATAGTAGATTCGGATGCAATAAAAAGTGGTCTACCTTTCACATACTAGTCATGTTATATCATAGTGCCTAACAACAGGCCATCCAGGAAGAAAATTGTGACGCTCTTGCTTGCCGTAATCTCAAAACCATTGATGGCTAGTAGTTAGCTACATGTAGTTAAACTACCTGATTGTAGTTAAAAGGTAGTCATCAACTACTTGCAGAAAAGTAGTGGCAACTACTAGTTAAACTACTATTTCGAGTAGTTAACTACAGTAGTTAGGTTACTGCAGGCGCCAACTACTTCCGATTTTGCCGCAAGCTTTACGGCAAGACTGTGCTTCCGACTTTTACCATGAGCTACTTGTTTGATGAGAACGGAGGTGCAATTGTGCCGTGCATGCGTACTATATCTTCACTTTTACCACTTTTACCGCTTGTGGTTCATATTTAAGTGTCCGAGAACACTATGGTTTGGTATTGATAGACAACGCTAATAAGTAGTTATAGATGTAGTTAAATACATTGCAGTAGTTAAAGAAATAGTTTTAACTACCTCCCCTGAAAAGTAGTTGAACTACTACTCCATCGCGAAGTAGGAAGGGAGTTGCCTCAGGACAGAAGCCGCCGATATTTCGAACAGAGACTGTTCTTCTTCTGGGCACCCAATCATGAGGACGGTGCCCAGAAGAAGAACAGTCTCTGTTCAAAATATCGACGGCTTCTGTCCTGAGGCAACTCCCTTCCTACATCTCTACCGGTTCGCTGGAGTTCTACCCTTCCATCGCGAAGTAGTTAGTAGTTATAGTTAAACTACTGTAGAAGTAGTTAGTGGCCATCACTGCTCAAAACTCTCTTCATAGAAAAGAAGAAAGGCATGACCCTTAGATTGAACCAGGAAACACGGAACTAGAATCGACATCTGCATCACTGAACCACCAGCCTAGAATGTTGTCATCGTGAGGGACGAATACGCAACCGCTTTGGAACGCACACTCAGCAGCCGTTACTTCTTTGGTCGCGTAAAAAAAAAGAAAAAGAAAGAAGAAAAACAAATAAAAAAGTTGGGGCATACTACAGTGCCACGAAAAGAACCGTAGAAGACAGGTTCGCCTTTCATGCCTGACATGAACGCTTTCGAAGAGGACAATACTTTCTGGGGAACAAATTTCTCGAAAAACAAGCACAAAGGCACGCCAATGTATTTGAAACGGCGAAAATTAGTACCACACACACAAAAAAAAAAAAAAGAAACGACACCCTTGTGCTTCATTCCAGTTGTACACCATCGTGGGACCTCTCATAGAAGTACCTAGTGTTGACACGTCTTTCTAAAGCTCAGGGCCAACGAATATTCCAAGTGAAATACATAGCTTCATTGAAGGGTAGCGTGTACGCCGTTCAAGTCAACTTGAGGAGGGTGTGTCGTGCAATTCTGGAAATAACTGAAATATCAGAATCACGTAAAAATCTGTTCATATGGCGAGGGTAATCCGCAGCGCTTCCAATTAAAAATGACAACCTGTGTTGCGATGAAACTACAGTGAGTGATATACTAGTATATATGCACTTGAAACTGACCAGAATTTTATTAAATTCGTGGTTAGCTTTTCTTTCCAAAAAGTCGTTGAATATATCTATTCCAGACGGGGCCTACTCAATGGTGGTGGTGTATCACTAATTAGTGCAACCGTTGATTACGTTTATAATGAATCTTCACAATTCCTGAAAACAAGTTGAACGCGCAATTCTAGATTTGTAGAGCACAACCCTGAGAAGTCTAGTCAGCAAGAATCGAAACAGTAGCACTTTGCTGTGTCCTTAAAAAATATGCGAAAGTGCACCATCGTTGAGCGCTGCGCGCGTTCGGCGGCCGCTGTCTCACTGTTAACCTTTGACAGCACTGACATCACGCTGTTCATCAAAACATGGGGCACCCCCGCTTCCTAGCGTCCTGGTAGATATAGTTGTTTTTCTTTTGTTAAGATCTGGTAGAACGTACACACTTATCGAGCAGCAGAATCGGTTAATTATTTTTGTTATCTCCGAGGTAATACATTGGTATTGCCTGACATTTATCACATCAAATCGCAAACTGTCTTGGGCAGTGTTGAGCAGATCGAACGAGATAATGACGAAAAGAAAATCAAAGACGGCATGTTTTATGATAACGTAGACTGAGAAACGGCATCACTAATTCTCATCACGCTTACTTCTGGGGAGAAAGCGGGCTGTTCCATGATTTCACGAACAACCTGATGTCAGTTGAAAAGGAGTGACACCGAGACTGAGAGAGGAGGAACTGGCCGCAAAATTTGCCCAATACTCAATTATTTCGTATTTTCGCACATTTTTTACTAGTGCACAAAAAGACGCTGTGGTTTCGGTTCTTGTGGGGTAGACACTCCAGGGTTGTACCAGGCCCCCATAGCTCCCCCTCTTCGCGGCTCTAAAAAAATGTTTGCACGTCATAAACACGTGGTATTACTCCGTCAGGCATCATAGTTGATACCCATTGGCCGAAGGACATAGCGCGCTCCGCTATTGGTTGGCAAAGTTTCAAAAGAGCATTCTTTCGCGGGCTGCCTGTCTGGCGGGCAGTTACGAGAAGAGAAGGGAGAGAAGTGGCAGCGGTGTCTCGCCCTCTCGCGTCTCGACGATGTCAGTGATGTCAGTTGACAGCACCGTATGACTATGACCGCATTGTTCAAAGAGAAGTGGAGAAGTCGCAGATTTGTTAGTGTGTCAAAGTGACTCAGCGCGTTTTGTGGTCTTTCCCGACGCAAGTATCCTACGTACGAACAGTCTCTCGAGTTCAGAACTGGAATGCAGTGGTGAGCTGACACCTGAGGAACACTTGTGAGCGCCGTCGCAGTTCCAAATGCAGTCACAACGGAGACAGGATTCGGTGTCCGTGCGACAAGCATTTCCCGCTTCGTTGAAACCTTCGCACTGCGACCAACGAAAGGAGATGGTCGCCGTGAAATCGCATGCACTCGTGTGAGTGTCGCTCGCTTCTAGGAGTAGAGTGTGTGTTTTGCGAGTTCGAACTTGGTCAACGAACGCAACGATTTGGACTCTACGCACGGTGAATATTTGTGTCAGACTATTGAGTCAGTACGAGGTTTCAAATAAATGTGTATTTTGTCAAAAATTCGCCTAGTTCTGGAATACGGGATAACGAGCGTCGGGCATGAAAGCCAGTAAAAGTAAAAGCCGATGATAGCCAGTACCGGACCGAAAGGAGAGCCAAACTGAGAGACTCCTGATTGGCCGAATGGTAGGCATCATAGTTCATTTTCATTGGTTGCATGCCCAGTGTTGCCTGAATTATCTCAAACTATGGGCTCTATGGGGAGCTGTGGGAGCCTGGTTGTACTCTCTATCTTTGCAATTACGCGGTCAACGGATTCTCACTAATCACAAAGATTAACTACGAAAATTAATTAATGGCTGCGCTATTTACTGATACACCACAACCATTGAGTAGATCTCGTCCGGAATAGATATATTCAACGACTTTTGCGAAAGAAAAAAAAAAGGCAATAGCGGATTTAATAAAATTTTGTCGGTCTTACGTCACGTACCCTGTATTTATGACAATAACCTGCATGGTATTTTAAATATATTCACATATTTTGGTACCTAGAACGAGTTAACCCGTAAGGAGATAACGGCCTTGCACAATGCTGAGAACGAAAGTTTTGGTGAGTTAGGAAATAAAGGAAGTTTAAGCCGCGTGTCCGAAATTTATGCTAAATGATTGACATGTATTTGCACTGCAAGAAACACGCGTGGCAGTTTGTTCATCTTAATTCCCTTTTCGATTAGAGCGCGTCAAAGTTGACCCGCATAATTGGTTCCGTCGTCACATCGATCTCGAATGAAAATTTGATGAGTTGCACCTTCACAGGGAACAAAGGACGTGTGGCTTAAGCCACAAGTTCGGAATTCATGTTAAAGGATTGATAATCATCTACATTGCAACAAACACTGTGCAGAATGGGGATTCCTGTAACGGTGAACTAAGTCGGAGTGCAACGGAAATTCATTTGCTATTCACACATTAAGTGCACAGGCGATCGCAGAGCATTACTGCAACTAAATCAGGCCGAACAGCATGCAGTATGACATAGATATAGCCAGTACGGTATTATTAAGCCAAAACTCTGACGCTCTCGCCGTGCCGTTACTCTCATAGCTCCCACTAGAAAAATAAAAGATAAAATAAAAAATGCAATAATATTAAAAAACACTAAACAGTCCACGGATCGAACCACAGACCTCGAAAGCTACAACCAACATCCCCACCAGTGTGCCAACACCGCCCGTTGCTATCACCTTGAGGTGATACAGACGCTACAGACGCTTCGCAGGCCACACTGAGCTTCTCAACACTTCGTTTGTCGTGGGAACAACATTGCAGCGGCCCACAGTTGCTCACAAAATTGCAGAGCGTAAGAGACAACTTCGCATTTCATATTTGACATGGGCATTTTCTGCAGAACCCATTGTTTTGGCCAAATACGAGAAAAATTGCACACCAATGCATTCTGCCACGAAGCCAAAACGGCGAAAATAAGTCCCCCAGGAACAAAACTGTGACATTCTTGCGCTTCCACTCCACTTCTCTGCCATCGAAGGACCTCTCACAGCAACACCCTTGTGTGGGCATTTCTTTCTAAGGCTCAGTGTCAACAGATATTCTAACAAAACCAGATGGAATGCATTGCTTCAATAGAGGGCAGCGAGTACGCCGGTCAAGCCAACTTTAAGAAACTGTGCCCTGCACTTCTGGGAATGCTTTGGGAAGTTATCATCAGTGTTTGCAGCATAATTACGTGAACACGCACTGCTGTGTTGTCAGATGCTCTTAAAACGGAATGGCAATTGTCGATAAACAAAAAGTCTACTGCTAAAATTTTCTCAAATACGTTAACACAAACGAATTCATCGAACAGCGACATCTTAGTAATTAATATGACAAGAGATTACACTTCAAAATTTGTGTTCCACCCACGGGCGCATTATGTGCCAATCATGCTCTCAAAAGCCTATCTAACTCAAGAACTGAAGTAAAAAACAGTTACTAAATCTAAATATGCAGCGAAAAGTTCGACGAACGCGTAAAGGTAACTTCCTTGCTACACACCACTGCAACGCAGAGAAGCCACTTTTGACTGTTTCAAAATTTGGCCAAGTTTGCCGCACAAGGGAACCGCAGACGATTGAGTGACTCTGGCACTTCTTCCAAATGTTGAATCTAGTGGTACCCTACAACGCATATCCACGGGAATATTACGGTGCATCATACATTACCAGAGATATTAAGCGATGAAATCGTCTCCTGCGTGAAAATACCCATACCTCCCATGTATTCACGGTCTGAAAAGCGGGATGTCTGGGGAACCAAAGGTATTGCATGTATAATGATATTTTTCGTTTGCATAAGCTTAGAATAGGTGTCAGAACGTGTATCCTCGGGAATATTACGATACCTTGGATACAACAGCTGCTACAGCCCTTTTCTATTGTCTTGGCGCAAGTTTCACTCAATGGGCGCGAGAGGGCGCAAGGCGTCGCTGTCCACGAAAGCTGGGAATGCGTTGGAAGTGCTGTGCGTTGAAGCGCAGTGTCGCTGGGCATTGCCCTTATGAAAATGGTTGTTGAGCTTTTGTTTCCAGTCAACAGACCGAAGTCAACAGAAACAACACATTTTCTTAGGACTTCTTGTTAACTTGTGCTGACATCATATCTTTACTTCCTGTTGACCTATGGCCGTTTACTTTCTGTAGACTACTCCCAACAGAAACGCAATATATTTTTCTATTGAATTTACACAGCGTAATACACTGAACAGAAAGAACTAATGTTCTTGGGACTTTTTGTTAGTTTTGTGTTGACATCATATGCTTACTTTCTATTGACTATGGCCTTTAAGTTTCTGTAGACTACTCACAACAGAAAGGCAATGTTTTTTGTATAGTACATATTTATTTCACAAGTCAAGTGGGTCCAGTGTACAGATTTTCTGAAGCCCTTCTCTTGACTTACTACTGACGTTGCAGGCATTCTTTATGGACGCTGCTATGTTAGCTGCTTGAAGCATTACGCGGAATTTGGAAACAAATGACAGCAGCAATATGGAAGAAAGTAACAAATTCAGGAACAAATCCTTGGCATTCTGGCTATCATTCAGACACGTGTAGGATCATCGAGGGCAGTTCTCAGTGTCATTCGCAATAGCTTAATTTGCCAGTGCTTTCCGGACGTCCACCTCTGAACACGTAGCATGTGGAGCTAGCAAGGCATGTGCAGCACTGGCATTTCCTTCCTAAGCGATACAAATACTATATGCTATACTGCTTGTCTTGCAAACTTCTGCAAATTCGAGAGTCTTGCTTATCTCTGAGTCAGACTGAAGGGTGAGGTGTCTCAGAATATTTGGATTACCCATACAACCAACACTGAAGTTAGGAATTGCGTGGGAGTATTAACTTGTCATCAAGATAACATCTGTGTTTCTAACAAAATCATCATTATCAAATAAAGTTGTTGTTGTTGTAAAGTTGTAGCAGTTGTTGCGCTGTGAGATGGCCATTTGCATCAATGTCAACCTGGATGGGAAATTGCGCATTAATGCGCAAGTTTACAGTTAGAAACACAGACGTTATATTGATGGTGAGTTGATACTTCAAGGAATTTCCCACTTCAGTGTTGTATGTATGCGTAACTGTATTCAGCTTATACACCTCACCCTTCATTCCGACTCGGAGGCAAACCGGACTCTCGAATTTGCGGAAGTTCGCAAGACAAGCTGGAGTACTGCTTTTTTTTTTAAGAAGTATGTCTTTCTGCATGCTAAGTGCTCAGAGATGAACATACTGAAACCTCTGGTAAATTGCGAAAGGCGCTGAGGATTATCCTCGATGATCCCCGCAATTATGGCCACGTGTAGCTTTTCAACACAGGTTAAATAACCCATAAATAGACTTTCACACAACAGGAACTCAATAGAATTCTAATGGGTATGCGGTGGCCAATTTTCAACATCGCCATTAATATGTGAATAGCTCCGGTAATACAAAATCTAGTTTTTGTGAACAGGAAATTTATACGCTATATTGATACACTCCAACGGAATTTCCGTAGCAGTTTTCATCAATGCAGAGTAAATTCTATAGAGAGACAAAAGATAAATATTCTATCGATTTTCTTTCGAATAGATGTCTATAGAAATCTCGCGCCAAATAGCCAAAGGAAAGTCGACGAATAGAATTACACCTGTTCAAAGAAGACCTGTATGTAGTTTTTATGCAGGCGATACCCTATACCTCGTATTTTGCCTATTGATATTCTGTAGTTTGGCCCAACAGGCTTTCATATAACAAGGCACGTCTTTTGATTTTTTATTTCATGCTGCCTTTTGAACACGAAGAAAAAGGAAATCCAAATAAAGTTAGTTCTTGTTGTCGACCTATTTGGATAGTTTGAAATACTAAAATTCAAAGGGCGTCTATAGCCGAATGATAGTCGAATGATCAAATGAAAAACAGGCCAAAGGATATTTAAAAAGATTCAATAAACCGACAAAATTCATTTTGATAAGGGACGTGTGCAGCTAGGATCTCGCTTTTTGAAGGGCACTCGTGCCACAAAGTGGTATTGCTCGCTTGAGAATAAACTATACTTATGCAACAGTGAAACAAACAGGTTAAACTTCCTTATTCGTTTCAGATTCTTCCCTATGCAAAAACGCTGCTAAGTTCAAAGAAAAGCCTGTTGCCTTTCTGTTGTGAGTGGTCTACAGAAAATTAAACGCCATAAGTCAACACATGATGCCAGCACAAAGTTCACAAAAAGTCTCAAGAAAGACCTCTGACCTACAGACCTGTTGACTCTGGTCTGTTGACTGTAAACAAAGAACCGTCAAACATTTTTGTAAGGGATATGCAAACAATATGTGTAAATTCAATGGAAAAACATACTGCCTCTGCTGTGAGTGGTCTACAGAAACTTACCGGCTCTAAGTCAACAGAAAGTAAACATATGATGTCAGCACAAAGTTAGAAAAAGTGTAAAGAAAATCTGTTGCTTCTGTTGGCTCTCGTCTGTTGACGGTGGACAAAGGAACAACAGCAAGGGCAAACCTTAGCTTTGCTGGATAATCGCACAGGAAGTCAAGAGAATTTCAACAGGACCTCCTGTATAATCCGTCTCCAGAAAGTACATATAATTGTAGTCCACAAGTTTTGTACACGATGTCAACGGAAGTTCCGTCACTGAAACTACATATAATGTATCCCACAAGTAGTGCAAACATAGTCAACAGAAATTTCCTGTTGATCAACAAGAAGAAAAAACTTAATCAACAAGAAGTCAAAGTCAACAGACTGTCAATGAGGAAATTAAAGAGTACATAAGAAGTCTGGAGAAAGGAAAGATTCATATTCATAAGGGTGGTTCCTGGGATTGTCATTTTCCCGGAGCGTTTTAGTGGAGCCACTAGGACTTATTAGGGTCACCGCCTGAATTCTTCGCTTACATCGTAATCTGAGATGTCCGCAAGGATAGACAGCGCGGTTCTCTCTCTGCAGATGAGTTGAAGCTAGCGGACGGTATTGGATTTCTTCTAACCCAAGCCAAGTTTCTTCCGTCGACTTCCCCTATTCTCGACAACTTCACTGCTTCCGCGACGACGACGGTATCTTCGTCTGCAGTGCAATTCTCTGAGCACTGGACTGCGGTGAGCATCCTATACTTCTGCCACCAGCCTCCGAAGCGTGGTTTACGCGACTAGTGATCCTGCGTGAACACGAGCGGATGTCTCACGCTAGAGTTAAAGAACGCTCCATCAACTGAGGGAGGAGTTTTGGATTGTCAGAGGAAGCCAGTCTGTGAAGTTTGCTCTCTATCACTGCTACCTTTGTCGCCGTCTAAAGACTCGTGCCTGCACAGAGGAAGAAGCGCCCTTACCAAAGGCTCGCGTCCACCCAGCAGCTTCCTTTCGAGGTGGTAGGCGTTGACTTTGCCGGGCCACTTAACTATATGACGTCCAGTGGCGCTCATCAGAAGTCTTACGTGGCGTTATTCTCCTGCGCGGTTACCCGGACAATCCACCTGGAGCTGGTGACTGATCAAGGATTCAACACCTTTATAATGGCATTCAACCGGTTTGTCGCGCGTAGAGGCTTGCCCAACAAGGTCTACTCAGACAACTTCCTCACTTTCAGAGAAGGCATCTCGTCAAATCCCGGCCACGCTGCCCGCGCAATTCCAGGACGTGCTAGGCCATGCTGCTTCTCGTCGAGTGACGTGGGAATTCATCGTAGAGAGGGCAGTGTGGTGGGGAGGCTTCTCGGAGCGCATGATACGTTCGGTTAAGGAAGCTTCAGGAGGACCCTGAAAAGAAGCGAGCTGAATTTCCAGGAGTTACAGACGGTCCTCACGGAGGTTGAGGCGACCGTCAACTCGCGGCCGTTGACTCAGCTGTCGGAAGATCCAGACGACACTCAGGCTCTTTCGCCATCGCATCTACTGCTAGGGAAGAGGTTGACAGAGCTACCACCGTTGAATTTGTGTCGCGTAGCACCAACACCCTTTGATCCGGCAGGAGTACTAGAGTCAAGGAAAAGGCTCCTGACGCATACTGAAGAAATGGTCCGCAGAATATTTGCTGCAGCTACGATCTGCCAACCTCAGTCCGCGAACGGCCCCGGCCATATCCAGCTACACGATCTAGTCTTGCTTGCAGATCAACGGACGCCCCGAATGCTATGGAAGCTTGCACGTGTGGAGCAAGTGCATCTTGGCCGTGACAATCGGGTCCGGTCATGCACCCTGAAAACGTCCAACGGGGCAACCGTTCGCAGGCCGGTCCAACTTCTGCATCAGCTGGAGCGGTAACGTTTGGGCGGGGGAGTGTTATGGTTTTGGTTTGTGTTTACTGTGCTCGTGCGCGCCCGATGGTGTCACCCGATGGTGCGTTGTTCTCGTACTTGAGTTCGTCAATCGTAACAGTGAAGACTGTCCTACTGCTACTGCCTTGGCATTCCTCATTATTTCGGCACCAGAATAATGAGGAATGCCAAGGCAGTAGCAGTAGGACAGCCGCGCTGCATCGCAAGCACTTAAGACTGCTTGGTTCGACAGAACCTGGCAGTGTGGTTCAGCTTCGCGCAACGAAAACATCTATGACTGTCTCGCAGCCTTTCCTGAAGTTCAGTCACATCCGCTTCAAGTCGACACTTACGTACGTCGTGATCCTTCCCGCAGAAGAAGCAAGGCTTCGTCTTCTTCTCTATCTTCCTACCCGAGCTCGGAGGTGGCTCCCGGGACCCTACACCCAAGGCCGCAGCGGAGGGAACAGGGCTAAGTGATTTTCTGCTCTGATTCTAGTACCTCGGCGCCGAAGGTTTCGGAGGAACTCTTGCTCCTTCTGTCGTTGCACTCTCCCTACACCCCGTTTCGAGCTTGATGAAATTGAGCAGTCTTTACAAGACCTTCGCATGGTGGTCTTCAACCTGCGGCGATTCTGAGTTGCCGTCGGTTTCCTTTTGCGTCCACAAAGCAAGGTAGGTGCAATAAGTCCACTGCAAGCACAGTTTTTTATATGCATTTCAACAACCCCATCTGATTCACTTCTAGCGCAGGGGAAGCACGGGAATGCCAAGCCTAACAGACTCGAAACTTGCCATCTTGCAACAGATAGGGTCGTTGAATTGGGCTAAATCACCTCTTTATTGAGGTTAGTCCAGGTTAGGTTCTACAAATTGGGGGGAGGGGGGGAGCAGGCACGCACTAGGCGGTGCAGGCGTCGAGGCTTTGCCTCGGGTTAGTTCAGGTCCTCAGTAAAGATAGCAGATCGCCTTCAAGTAACGGGCCATAAAACTTAATTTTTATACGTTTCACGCAATATACGAGGGTCGTTCCTGTTTAATTTCGTTACTAATTAGCTCCTCTTTTATGTAAAAGCGTTTGATTTTTGTTTTTATTCCTTTTCTTTAAACAAAGCCAGTGGTCCCGATACGGAACTACATCCGTTAGAAGTTATCATACACGTTCAAAGCCAAAAATAGGCAATCTCAGTGTGGAAGCAAGGGATCACTAAGTTGCTAGAATACGTACGTACGTCATCGTCACATTGCCTGACTTCTCTTGTGTTTTGCTGAACTTGTGGTGTGATTTATCAAGCGGCAAATGTTGAAACACCCCATAAACTTCGAAGTGTTGCGCGAATGGATTCCTTGGCGGGCAGGGGTTTGCTGAAGATGAGGTTTGCTAAACTTCCAATCCTCCGCGCAGACCGCCATAACACCTGAACATGTAGGGCTCACGTGACCAGGCAACTAGATTGACGTGGTTTGCCAGGGGCGACCGCTAGAGGAGTCCCACGGCCTTCCCTGTTCATAGCCCTCTCCTTAGTTTCTTACCTCCATGGTCTGGGGGTGCTCCGTCTTGGCATGACATTTGGCTTGGTTTCTTCCGCCGACACGGCCGGTTTCTTCTGCTGAGCCGTATCTGCGCAGATTGATATCAAGGTAGTGATATAACAGTTCGCTATTAGGGAGCCAATATATTTCTGTGACTTCACTGAACCCACGAGGAACGTGAGTTTTGCTTCCTTCCATTGCAAAGCACGACCTAGTACCTAGAACTATACTAGAGACCTGGACATCCGCAAAGCTCCGAGCACCGGGGTAGTAGTTCTGGCAATCGCCGCTGCGCTATCGGATTTGGCGCTAGTTAGCACTATTCGTTACCACGTGATTGGCCGAAACCGCGGCAGTGTGCGATGGGCTGTGTTGACAACGGCGGAGATGTACGGAAGAGGGTAGTGCGTGCTTAGCAACAGCCTGTGTAGCCTGTGTAACAGACGAACGACGGCAATGATAATAGTAGTGCACATGTCATTTCCTTTCCCCAATATTGCTATGTGACGCTTGCAGCGGACACTAGCGTAATTAAGCTATGACCCGGTCATAGAGATAATAGAGGAAGACTCTAGAGAAGGGCTTTGGGCGCGGCCAATGCTTTTTCCCAACCTCGGGGTGTGCCCACTTGCGCGCGGCCAGCGGAGGCATAGACAGTGTTGCCGGACCTCATATTGCCCGCTAAATGTTAGCGGAGTTCTTGTTTTTGAGAGCAACAATGCGGATCTCTATGGCAACATAAGTGAGAACGCCTCGGGCGTGGCGTCCGTCTGCTCTCATGGCCTCCGCATTGCTCGCCGAGCCGAGCGGGAAATATGTAAGCATACACCTATTAGTTGTTGTTTGCATGCATGATGCAGACGTTTGTCGTCGTACCTTTGAGCAATTGCGTTGAACGGCTTCTTTTGGATTAATAGCTTGTATCGTGGCGTAAAAGGATAACGTATGTCTTGCTGCACACAGTGAGGCCTAGCGAATAGCATGTAATGTGGATATATGACCGTTTAAGTCTTCGAACAAAGAAAGGTGTGTTTCCGAACTGTGCGTTCCCTCGAAAGGCCTTTAATTGCCGTGGTTGTTGGTCATTAACAGGAACACCAGGCGAAACCTCGTCATCACTCCTGCCTTGTTCCGTCGTTTGCGCGTTATAACATCATGCAACAATGTAGGAGAATGTCGTAAACTGTTAATGTTTTCATTAAGGCACACAGGTATATGAAAGAAAAACAATTTTGGGTCGCAGGTCCACTTGGGGCGGAGCGAAGACGACGACGACTTAGGGCATCTACTGATTGCGGAACAAGATTTGTTTCGTGAGCATCTGCCTCACTTGGGCACCACGTCTTGCTTCTGTAATTCTTCGACTATGCTCTCTTAATCTGATGCCAACATACTTTTGCAGGATCACTTTCGCCAGTGAAATTATGTGATCAGGCTCCTCTGCATAGTGCTGGCACAGTGGTAGCTTGTCGCCATGTGTTGGGATGAAGTGATTAAACGATTTCAAAACAATCGCCTGCACTACAAGCTTCACAGACCTCAGTTTCTCGAGCCGAAAGGTCTGCTCAGCGCAACACAGCAGACGTGTAACAAAGGAGGATGGTTTAACCAGCCCTCCATTGTCCCTGAGCATGATGAGAACACTTGACGTCTCGTCATCTAGGAGTGTGTCCAAACAACCATTACAGGTGAGCTTTGAGGAGACAATTCTGACAACATATCCTCCAATATAGGCAACAATGTCCTCGCTGAACCTGCTGAGTCTGGATGATTCCCCGTAGTCATGTAGAAGGGCACAGATGTTGTCCTCTGCAGGAACTTCTGCAGTGGAAGCCTCCTCACCTGGACTGCCCTCCCTTCGCGGCTTGCCCTGGTGACCGAGTGTCGCTATGCCTTCCACTGTAGGCGCGACATTTGCAGAGCTTGGGGCCTGAACTTCAGCGTGTATCAGAAGCTTCCTGTAGGCATGACGGAATTGTGAAGCTGATGAGTTGTTACTCCATCCGCCTCTTTGCCTGATGCTGCTGAAGAACAGTTCCAAGTGCTCCTGGCTGAGGCAGTATGTAGTGATGTAACTAGGGGAGTGCAAGGGAGTAATAGAATTTGTTCAAGCATACTGTTTTCTGATTCTAAGCCTCTACATGTTACCTGCATGCGCCCGCCTGGAACAGCGCTTCTGCCAGCTGTGCAACATAATTTTAGCGTTAAGGCCAAGCTGATGACTAACATGCGTCTCCCATGCTGAGCAGCTAGCTCCCCGGATGGAACTCGCAGCGTCATCATCTTTGACGACAATGTAAGCATGCCTTTTCCTTGTTTGGGAAATTGTTCCATTGCGAAGTGATGCCTTAAATCCTTTGCCAATGGGACTGTGCGAATTAAGCAAATCGAATGCTCTGTAAAAGATGTTCATGCTTTTCTTTAGTGGCCACAGTCATAAAAATGAAAGGCCTACTCATCTACGTCGACAATGAACGAAGCGGTTGCGTCACTTCCTTCAAATTCAGTCCACCCCAGGAGCCGTGCGTGGGTCAGGGCTTTGCTCACGGATGAACTTAGAGCCTGCGCTGCAAGGCGGACCTTCATGATCTGGCGGCCAAACTCAATATGGGATCTGGTGAGCTTGTTTGCTGCTCTGAGGCCCTCCTTCTGTTGGAGTTGCTACACCTTTCAATAAAGGCCCACCTGGTCGTCTAAGAAGGGTGAACGTATACTTAAATTTGTTGGCAGGCAAGAGAGAAACTGAAATAGGAGCTAGGTGTACTGCGTTCAAATGCAGATAAGTGAGCTCAACTCATGCATAATGATCCATCCTTGTTCCCACATTATACACAAGGGACAGTTGGTAGTATTTTCATCCTATCTGCTTACCCATAGTGGCTGCTGTGTAACACCTTGTGATCCCCAAACAAGTTCCTGAGCAGTTTAAGGCTGTGGGTAGCATAAAAAATTATGTGTATGCTCTTGTCAGCATCAGCAGGATGGGAGAAAAATGTCCGAAAGTCCTCTGTGTTGTTGGCATGGATATGGCACCCCAGCAGTCGCCCCATCATAACATTAGACGATAGCCCGTCACCAACGACTGCCACGGCTTCGAGCCCACAATTTGTTAGCACCATGATGGCTTCTGTCGGTAATGTCTTCAGTGCTCCCCAGTGAGCCCCTTATTTAGAAAATAGCCGTAGGGTATTTTCCATGGTGATGCCACGCCCACAGCCATAAATACCAAAGAGTCACCTGCTAGGGGCGCATCATCTGTGTCATGAGGTGTGTGGTCCTCCCCAAAATCAACGTAACCAATTAGCCGTCCAGTGGCCTTGTCTGCTCCACATTTTTTGCGTATGCTCATTCCATCAAGCATGATTGAGCACAGCTTCTCTCTCCTCTCAGTTGTTTTTATGCTTTTTCTTCAGGTGGTCTAAGACTCCGCGTGAAGCCAGGCCAAGCACGAATAGCCTTTGACCATTCACGGAGTGTGTCTACAGCTGGCGTTGGGAATAGTTTTGAGACATATTTGTAGGCACGAGGTGAATAAAAGTGGAGTGTCATTGCAAATCTCCTAGTTTCTGGGGAATATGGCCTGGCTTTTTCTTTCTCACGTTCTTTGCCCATTCCTCAAGTATACTTGTGGCAGTTCTCCAAAGGACTCCAGTTTTGTTTGGGCCTGCTCCGCCAACAAGTTCTTTTCCTTCAGTTCAGCAATGAGGCTTTTTAATTTTTTTATTTTCTTTTCTCTCCTTTTCAGGGTCAGTTGCAGCCGTCGACGGACACCACGCAGCAGGTACTGGTTCTTCTCTCGAAGTTGTCTCATTCCTATTCCTGGCGTTGTTTTGCTGTGGTAGGTGTGCTCCTTGTGACCCTTCGGTGTGATCGGGCTGCCCTTAGTATCTGTGTTGCTCACAGACACCTGCAAAGTTGCCTGTTGGTTAAGGACAGCATTCCCCAATATTTTGCACCTTAAAATTACCGGTTGTCGTATAGGCGTGGTTTCGTTGCATGTTTCCGGTTGCTGCTGCCCTGCTCTGGGGTCAGGGGACAAAGCATCTAGAGAAATGTCCTCAAGTCATTGTGTTTTGGGGCCTGGGCTTTCCTGCTGACACTCCTGAAATTGTAGTAGGAACAGTTGCTGCTCAGAGGAATTGGAATGCATTGTTTCGCAGTATAGTCACAAAAGTAATTAGTCTGTGTTTCCATGTTTTTCAGCATCAGAAGGCCTGACAGGAGAAAGCAGCAGGAATAAGAAATGACATACAGACACATACTCACTGCTTTCCGCTTTTGTGGCAGCTCACAGTGGGGATGGTGCTCATGGTCAAATAGGAAAGCCTAAAAATGTTTGCATTTATGTCTACAGCTGGGTTACATGAGGTCACACTGCATAGAATTTATGCTTTGAGTATAGTTATTGGAGCCTTAGGTCCACAAATAGGTATTAGTGGCCTTGCTTGAGCACTAGTGAGGCTTCACCATCATCATTATTATTAAAGGAGCATGGAAATCATTTGGAACATATATTTTTCACCGCTTGATATGAACATACTACCTTCATAAACTGTCACGCAAAATATTTCCCTCGAAAAGCGCGAATTTCCTGAGAAAATTAGTTTGCAAGAATGCGCTCCGCGGCGCAGTCTCCCCCAAGCTGAGTCTGGCGTGTGGTGACGTCAGGCGGCCGAGCACTTCATTGGCTGCCGGAAGCGTCCGCTCCCCTCCAGAATCGTCTGCTAGCTCTGGAATCGTGGCGACTTACCGACTCAGCAGGCAGCATCAGGCCGACAGGACTGAGAGGCTGTTGCTATTTATTTGCGTTTGACATTCACTTGCGTTCTTACAGATTTGTCTCGTACGTTTTGCATAAAACAAGGCTGCGGGCAGTGTAAAAGGTATGGCTAGGCCTCTGTGTTGCCGTGACGGCCCGGGTTGAGGTGGATCGTACGCGGTTGTGGTTTCTGTTCCGATTGTGCTGAGGTGTCGTTAATTAGTGAACAGTATTGTGCCTGTGTGTGCAGCATATATATGATACGACTAAATACATTCCGGTCAGTTGAAGATTTATTACATGTGCCATTGTTGTATGCTGCGTATGACCACTCAAAAAAGAAAACGCTTATTTGGCCATGTGTTTTGGGGTTTCCAACAGGTCGCTAGCAGATAAACTCTACTGACTTTATTTTGGTATCCATGTTGCTGTGCATGTGGAGACGTTGCGCTCCTGGTATCAATAAGATATGGTAAGCGCAATGTTACACGGCTATGGTAAGCGCAATGTTACACAGTTATGCATTCATCGGTCCGCTCTTTCGCCTCGGAGATGCCAGTGTCCATGCGGTTCAGAGCCCATAGTGTTGACCACAACACGAAGAAGTCATGATGGTCGACGACCTCTTCAAATGAGAACACTGGTCACTGCGCCGCGTCTTCGTAACCAAGAAGCGCTACATTTTAATCCGAATGTTCCTTCACACTTAGCAGCATCACTTACCAGCCTCCAGTACATTCGTGTGGCGAAATCGAGCCTGACGGGGCTTAGCCTCCAGAAAACGTTTCGTCAAGAAGAGCAGACGTGTCGCCTAAAGAGTGTTCAGTTCATCACCTGTCCTTTCCACGACGTCCGATGAACAACAACGCTTCCTGCTCGGTCGGCTTGCCGCGACGCCGGAAAAATCGCAAAAAATAAAGAAAAAGACGGCGCGGCCACATGACGTCAGCGGCTGGCAGCCGAGTGAGGGGGCATTTCTGCCGCAAGAATCAAAGCTCCCTCGCGCACCAGGATTGCGCGCTACGCTCAAACTTTTTGTGCGAATATGTATCACAGGGCTCAGAATCGTAATTTCTACTTCTCCCGTCATATTTTATTCCAATCATTTCCATGCTCCTTTAAGAAAGCTCATGTGCTCACAGGCAGCAGGATAGCCGGAATAGGGCGGGCTGGGGGTCTGGGTCCGTGGAATAGTGCTTTCAGACCCTTCCTTAGAAAATAATGAAAAAATCTTACATGGAAGCAGATGTATGAACTCCTGGCCAAGCCGTTCTTACAGGCAGTGGAACAGGTTGAGGGGGGCTGGTAGTCTCTGCTTCCGCAGCACTTGCTTCGGGCATCTCCTTGATAGACAATTAAGACCATTAAAAAGGGAAGGAATCGCACAATCTATAGGCAAATCCGCCTTACAAGTCTACTTGTTGTACAAGCACATAAGCATGAATTCATGTCCTTACAGGCAGTGGAACAGCTGGAGGTGGGAGGCCGGGCTCTGCTTGCTCAGCACTGGTTTCATGCATTTCCTGGGAAACACGCTGTGAAGGCAGTCATACAGGGAAGTGGCTGCATGCATGAACTGCTGTGTACTTACCAGGGAAACTGTCAGCAACACTTTCATCAGGCTGGCTGGCTGTTACTTGGCTCTGAAAGGTTATTCCATTATCATCTCCTTTTGTATCATTTTAAAAGTAATAAAGAGTAGCCGGATACCTCAGCAGTTTCTGGCCTTACTGCCATCGGGACCGCATATGCCTTCAGTTTTGCTGTCTGATGACCAGCGATAAAGCTAGAAGTGTGGAAGTGCCTAGAGCATACTCTTTGACCGCGTGTAGGAACGAGTGATTGCATGTCAAGTGCTTCCAGCCATCGGGAAAGCAGGTGTGGATCCCGCGGAAAACTGCGATAATATGTATCTCAAGATCGTGCCGTAAGTTTCGACAAGTTTTGTTTGCCTTGGAGTGAACAACGTTTACAGCCGACTGGGGTACGCTACAGAAAATAGTAGTGCCTGGACCCAGTGGACACTTCCTTGTGAAATGACACCCCACAGGGTTTACTCTGCCTCATTTTACATTTTACACAACAGCTGGGCATCTTTCAAGCTGTGTAACTGCAGCGTCCGCGTCTGACAATGCGATGCGAAAGCGAAACTACATGCCAGTTCCCTGCTGGTGCTCGATTGAGCCAGAGAATATCGCACTTTGACAGCACTCAGGAACTGCACTTGAAGACTTTTATCGACTTTTATAAACACTTTATTTCCCAATTTTGCACATTTTACCAAAACATTCACAGATTTGTAACATTTGAAGGAGCTTTGAAAAAAGAGACGAGAAAGTCAAACTTGGCGGTGAATCGCGCAGCCAAAGGCAACCCTGTTTATGCCTCCCAAAATGTCAGCGCCCGCCACCCGCGAGGGTACACTTTTCTTAGCAAGTCCGACTCCCCCTGGGCCCGGTAGAGGTGTGCGCCGCCACACCGCCGCCGCCGGAAACTTTTTGCTCGCCGCCGCCGTCGAGTCGTCTGAATCTGCGCGCTGCTGCCGCCGCCGGATCTCTAATTGGCGCGCCGCTGTCGGTGAACGAAATTTTAATTTTTTCCTGCGGATTGTACAAATCAACAGGACCAAAAACATGAATTCCCGGGAATAATATTGTGGCTGTCCCATAGACCGTCCAGTTATTATGGCGAACTGGAGCTTCAGCTCTCAGCTGAAAGAGCAACGAAAGAGCAATGGTATTGGCACCGCCCGCAAAAGATGATAGCAACTTCGAGGAGTGCATTGGCAGACACGGAGTAAAAATTGGGAGAAAGAACACAAACATGCTAGTGTGAAGTCTTCCACACAAATGCCTATAGCACGTTCGGGATTCCTCGATCGTGACACTTCAGGCTAGGTTAGGTTGGGTTCGGTTAGGTTTAGGTTAGCCAAACCAAACCTGACGATGAACACAGATTCCAACGGTGACAGAAAAAGGAAAGAAAGAAAAAAACTCTTTATATCAAGAGGCAACTTCATCACAGAATGAACATCGCGATCATCATTCCGTACGAGAATGTCCCCACCATCTGAGTCCGTCACGCGCTGCAGAGAGAAACCCGGATGACTGATTCCAGGAATACATCGCATTCAATAAGGTGTTATAAGGTGTGGGCATATTTATCCCACTCGCGGGTTCCCCTGTCCATTCTGCCGTTGAAGAGGACACAAGAATAAGCAAACGGACAACAGTTTATTGCCATACCGGATCCAGTTCAGCCCACCGTTCTCTGACCACACCAACGCCCGGAGCAGCTGTCTGCGTGCCAAGCCGGATAGGCCCAGGGAAGCCTTTCTCCCCGTGCTGCGCGCGCAGATTTGCTTTTATACCAAAAGTACCGCCCATACATGACATCACAACCACGTATGCGCACCACCCACACCACGTTCCGAGAAGGCATACATGATTATATTATCGCAATATGACAGCGGTGCAGCCAGCGGTGGTACAGAAAACACGATAACACTGACCGCTTCCTAAGTTAGATAACAATCGAGATAGTATGTTCCCTACATGCCCCTGCCCCCAAACTGAACACAACGTCAAAAATATAGGCTGGGTAAATCAACAAAACAGAAGATCAACAACGAACGCAGAGTACGGTGGTGCACAAACAGTTCGGGTGAAATGTCATATTAAACGTCGGGGATGTCTATGAGCATGTCGTCTCCGTGGTGGTGCTTGTTCACTTGGCGCAAAAGTTCAGGGCGATGTCGTGCTAATACGGCGATAGCTGCATCCACGTCGTCAGCGGCGGTCCTGGCATGACGCGCAGCTTCTGTCCTAATGCGGTGCAGAGATCCACGACGGTGAGCTCCCCGATGAATTTCTGGGACCATGCATGTAGGGCACAGCAAGCGTTGCTCCTCTTCGGTGTGGGGAACTGGAGGGTCGTTGGGGGGGGGGGGGGTCTTCGAGCGTGAGACCGTTGAAAGGGGGCAACACACGCTGCGGGCCGTCGCCGCGAAGCGGCCGTTGCTGGGAAGACCATTTAGCGGAGGAAGCCCAGGATATCGGTCGACCATCAGCTACCACGGTCCAGGTTGCCGTCGAGCGTGTACAGGCGCTCCTCCTGAGCCACGTTGTCCACCTGGGCAGGCGCCGTTCCCACGATCACGCCGGGAGTCATCATGCCTGTTCGAAGTTCTCGTCCTGGCTGCAGCTGGTCCTGCTCTTGGGGCTGGCGACATGTCAAGACTAAAAAAACAAAGCACAGCGGACGGTAAGGAGGTAAACTCCGACCGCAAAAGGTCTGTCTAGCCTTTTTAGAACACTGCTGATCACCGCGAACAGCCGTGACACGGGGTGCATGCGATAATCAGCTGAGACCGAACCCAGTCGAGAGCACTAAGGTCTAGTGACCGATGGGCGGGAACGTTTCTTCCTCTGAACGAGGTGCGATAACGTAGAACAGGCTCGGAAACATATTCTGAGCTGCTCGCAGTGACTATTATCGCTGATGTCTGAGGGCATGGCCCTCGAACTAGTCTCAGTGTCTCCGAGATCTTAGCGATAGCGGTCGGTTTTCGGGTAGGTAAATGAGACTTTGAACCTGCAAACCGATGGGCGGCGTAACCGCTCCATTATTAACAGCTTGTTCAGCCGATATCACAAATACTACTACAGATAGTAACTGATCCCCTACGGATATGACGGATATACGATGTCGCAGGGAGTGTGTCACTGTCATAAAGGTTCGGGTCGGTGATGGCCCGTACCAACCTGTATCAACCTACGTGAAAATACGCAGGGATATTCTGCTAAACGGAATCTGACCGCGCCGTAAACGCACGGTAAGGTGATGCAAACCCGCTGCAAGCAGGTGACGGGTGCCGAATTTAGTGCCTGCTGATGCATAAACGTGGCAAATATAACAGTCCTGCAATCCGGCGGCCTGAGAGCTGCCTTTCGTTATTACGACTGCGGGAGGTGGTCCGCCGAAAAGCGTCCAGCCGAACTCGTTGTGCGAGTGTTCGTCAAGGCACTGAAAGTACCTAAAACGGTTACCTGGTCCTACGGGTCGCGTAAACGTACCCTGTGGTGAGACCTGGCTTCCTCAGGATCGCGAGTCGGATAGGCTCGTAATCAGGCTCTGTGCGCCGCAACCAAGGAATGGCACACGGGGCAATCAGTGCTCCAGGATCCGAAGTGGGTGCTAGAGAACGAACAATAAACACGCGGCGTAGCCGCTTGAGGGTCACCGGTTAAACAACCACAAGAAAAGAAGAACCAAACCCTTCTCCAACCAGATAGACAGGGCCCGTCCACAGAGCCGATTCTCCCCCATCGCCTTCCGAAGTCAGTGCAGCGTTCATAGCCTGCAGACTCAGGCGATTGGGAGCCGAGCCCCACGTTGGGCGCCACTTGTGGGCATATTTATCCCACTCGCGGGTTCCCCTGTCCATTCTGCCGTTGAAGAAGGACACAAGAATAAGCAAACGGACAACAGTTTATTGCCATACCGGATCCAGTTCAGCCCACCGTTCTCTGACCACACCAACGCCCGGAGCAGCTGTCTGCGTGCCAAGCCGGATAGGCCCAGGGAAGCCTCTCTCCCCGTGCTGCGCGCGCAGCTTTGCTTTTATACCAAAAGTACCGCCCATACATGACATCACAACCACGTGTGCGCACCACCCACACCACGTTCCGAGAAGGCATACATGATTATGTTATCGCAATCTGAGAGCGATGCAGCCAGCGGTGGTACAGAAAACACGATAACAGTGATCGCTCCCTAAGTTAGATAACAATCGAGATAGTATGTTCCCTACAAAGGAAATGTATTTTCTAATTTAGATAGTTTAATTAAAAAAGCACGGGTTTATCAAGCAGACAGTTCGTGGACGAGAGTCCGAAATAACCAAGTAAAACGACAGTATCAAGAAACAATGCTACACCGGGTTGATTTTCACATTTCTAAATTTGTTCATATACGAGTCAGGCCTAGACCTAAGGGGAAGGGAGCATGGCTTGGTTCCCCTAAATTTCTGTCAATAAATAGCGCTTCAATTGACTTTAGGTAGCGCATGTGTATAGCATGTTGTCCAAGACCGGAGCACTATACCCCGAGGAAAAATTCTGGATCCTCTAACGCACAGGGTACACGTAAAGGACAAATCTATACAAAATATGGGTTTCACCGAATGAAGTGAGCCATGAATAGCATGGCGACATGGTCAGTCGGGGTGCATGGGATTTCTTTCTTTTTCTTTTTTAATGTCCATTGTCATTAAGCATACGATTTGTCGGATATCCCTCATAACCTTCATCTTGACTGTCAGCAGGGTAGACCTCCCGGAGGGGGCCAGGCCCTCCATGTGAAAGTTCCGGGGGAGGTTACAGGACCAGAGCTCCCCACGGTCGGCGCCGGAGGTTACAAGTTTGGTTACCTTTGTGGAAGTGATTTTCCTGCAGTTCAAAACGTTGTTGACGCAATCTAACATTTCGTGCTTCGATTATATACACTGCTGTGTTTAGTGTCAATCGGAAGTCACACACAGAGAGGCGGACGCAGCCACTAAATGTGCAATTTGACTAAAGCGCTGAGTACAAAAAACACTTTTATGCACAGTGAGATTAACTGCACCGCCATTTATGCGTCCAAGCAAGTGAGAAAAAAAATCGAGCCATAACGCAGACGCAGAAACGGGGGACGCGTCTCGAAGATTACAGTATATCGCGTTGCATAAGGGTGGAATTAGTAAATGTTATTAACATAGCCTAGTAAGTAGTAGAGAGACGTATAGAAACAAGCCCGATGAGAAACTACGGCACCCCCTGCCCTGAGCCCTGCACGTATTTTTCCCTGCGCGGCGCGTGTGCGGAGGGTTGTCCACGTGATTATCGGCGGGGGAGGGCTGCGTGCGCGCTTATCGTAGCATATTTTTCGGCCTGGGCAGACTTCTTTGGCCGACTTCACATATTTTTCCGATACAGCAAGTGAGCGGTTTACATGCAGAGACATGCAAAGAAGGGTCGTGCACAAAAAGTACAAGTGAAAATATATTTATTAATGCCATTCAAGTTGAGATATATTTATTAAAGCCAATAGTGCTGGGAATTGTGACGCCAATCAGGTGAAGGAGAAAAACCCAGCCAAAAAAAAACCTTCACCCCCTGTAACAGGGCGGTGCTCGGGTGGAGGCCTGTTGAAAAAAACAGTATACTGGACAGACTGGAAACCAGTAACCAGTGTTATACCGGATTATTAACCCAGTCTGGACACTGGTGTTACTGGAAAGTCAGTATTACTGGCCTTACTGGACGGTCCAGTGTGGGCACTGGTCTTACTGGAATGTACAGTGTGGACACTGGTCTTACTGGAGAGTCCAGTGTGGTCACATGGGTGCAGGCCCATCGGCTTTTGCAAATCCTGCTCTGCACGCAGTGTCGTATCCTGAGAGGCACATAAACAGTTTTGTCTGGCCCTAATCTGCATGCATCGTGGTGTAGACCGAGAAATACATAAGAACTCATTCACTATTCCCAGATTTATTTTCTTTATTGTGTCACTTTTCTGTTTTTGCCTTGCTGGGCAACATCTCCAAAACCAAATCTCCAAAGATTCACCTGACTAGTTCTAGCTTTGCTTCTTTTACAAGGTCAGTCTGGTGGCCTCTGTGGCCCTCAATGTGGCATGCCATCTGAAACGAAAATGTGGGAGATGTTCAGTATATGCGATAATATTTCAAGCAGAATTGCAAATTGACTGTGGCTAGAATCTGAACGTTCGTTGAATGATATAAAATAACTGCAGCATGATCTTACTTATGTAATGGAGTCCAGCTTCTCTGGTGTTGCCTGTGACGAGCGCATGAATGCCTGCTCTCTGCTACGGTTGCCCTGAAAAGCAACTAGTCGCCGTTCCATCTTGTGTCCAGAAAGGCTGCATCAAATTGTTGACTAACTTGTTGTTGATTGTGCCCCGCTGTACGCACATGAAGTTCTCAGGAACAAAACTGTCAACCCCAAGGTGAATCTGGAATTTGTACACATAGTGAGTATCAACGAAAGAAAATATTGGACACACAATCCTTCGTTGCTTTTGAATACGTTGCATGAAGTGCCCGTAGACTCAGAGGCTGATGTAACACGAGCTATTGCAATGCATACAATTTGCCAATTGGAATACAGTACACCATGTACTTCAGCCAAGATACAAACAATGATTGCGTTTTGTTTGTATCCCATATTGTATTGTACATGTCTGTTGCCCGCCACCCAGACGTTTTGGCTGCGAATGCTGGAGTCCGGCCAAACAGGGTAAATGAAGGCTCCACAAGTGCACCTAGTCTTTTCGACCCTCAGAAACTGAATGTGGACCGAGAAATATTGACATGATACGTTGCAGTGATCCGTGCCCCTCTGTTGGTGAAGGCAGGAAGCAGGCACAGGCAGCTTACACGGGTACTCATGATATCGCAGGTTCAAAATTAATTTTTGGAATCCACAGTACAATGCGAAATGCAATCAGTGAGACTCATACATGCCAGTTTGTTCAGCAATTATAAATGGCACATGACAGAAAAATACATATGGCAAGTGATTTTGGCACAAGCAGCTACAGCAAAACAATTACTGTTAACATGGTGACTTGGTATCGACAGACCATGGTATATCCCTCATGGAGAAGGCAGTCACATTTTGGGTACTTTATCGCCTCTCTCTAACAAGGCTAGTTTGAACTTTTTGCATAAGGTGCATAATTATTAGTTTCAGGGTTTAACCGGATTCTTCCGCCAATTCAAGGTGTCCTTTTTACGGTGAAATCCGATTTTTACCCGTCAAATTGCCCTCACTGAGATATCTGTAGGAATGCACACTAACTTGTTTGGCAGCAATTACATAACCATTTGTACCGAACCAGTAGAGCTAGTTTTTGAGTAGCTGAGCCCAATTTCTCCCCGAATTGAGCATTTAACGTATTGGAAGTTTTTCCACTCGATTTCGCATGAATTTAGAGCACATGTTTATTTACGAGATTTCTTCAAAACTTCTTCGAGATATTTTCAACACTTCAGGCTATTATTATATGTACAATTCCTGGCGTAAAGTAACGGCCCTAATGTCTTGTATCTCTCACATGCGGACACCTCTGTCTTGCGAACTAAAGCGTTGGTCCCACGAACGTCGGTACTAGGGAGGTTTCACTGCCTCTACAACATGATGAGCAAACAAGATTCATAAAATCTTACTGTCAACAACAGAACGCAATGTGTGTGATGGCATGTAGGGAGGCATGACAACCGGTGCAGGTTTTGAAATGAACCAGGGCACAATATAAGTGATGGAATGCGTGGTGTGCACTTGTCCTTCCTTTGCATACCTGAAATTGGCTGATTTTGTTGTGTAGTAATATAAATAGATAAAATATATTTAAGTACGAAATAACAGTGTCGGCCGACAAGCCTCTTCCAACAAAGGTGCTCTCCCTACAAAGAAGAAACATGTTGTTTAAGAAATTATTATCTAACAAACATACACTACTAATAATCAAACCGCCTAAAGAACAAAAGAGAGAACACACCGTATACATGGACTTCTAAGTCTACTTTTTTTTGTAGTCTTGTGCGGAAGTTTCCTCTTGCTCCAGGTTTTCCGGTCAAACAGTTTGAGTGACATGCTCGTTCCCTGTGCGGCATCTTTCTGTTCAACCTCTGCAAGGCAAACATCCAAGTGTAAATAAGGGCACGAAAAATACAGAGATGAGGTGGCTGCCGTCGGCCTCATTAAGTCCCTAATAATGACTTTTATCTAACAATAAATGCACTGCTGTAACCATAAGGGATACATGTTTTCGCAATGAATGTATATTGTACTCACCAATTTTGTCCAGCAATGATAGTGTCGTGCACCTGTTGTTCCCTTGAACTTCGCTGCTTCATCAGGGTTGTAATCCATCCATCCATCGAGCAGCCTCTGTGGTGCAAGATTTCCATCAGATATGGTACATCCAGACTCTGAAGCGTCCCGTGGTGTCCTTCTGATGTATTCCTAGACGTGTGTTTGACAATTTCATCACGTAATATGCAAATATTGTTCTTAATGGGAACTCATATTAACACTCATAATTAAAATGTTACAGACATTGAATAGTTGCTCACCTTATTTGCCGAAGTATGCTTTCACATATACCGTGAAGTGATGTGCTGCAAATGCTGCATCGCCTTTTCTTGTGTGTGCTTGACATGAGACACCAATTTCTGAAAGGAAATAGGGTCAGAGAGAGTTTCTCAAAAGTTGAGCTAGCTACTAAATCACTCTGTGCACTCATCAATTAAGAAAACATTAAAAAATGATTCTGGGTTGTTCGCAGTAATAGCATGATCTATATTTCAAAACGGAACAGTTTTATCTGTTGTCAGTGCAGCAACAATCAACAAACATCTGTTACCTGTCCAAGTGATGACTTAAATTTGTCAACATATGTAATTTCCAGCATAAAAAGGTCATTCGTTCATTCTGACCTTCTTTAGCACTTGCTAAATGAGCAAAATTATTTTAGTGATTGATGGCTCTCAGCAGCCAAAGGCAGCGCGATAAAAATTGTCGATAAACCAACACATACGGTGGAAAATAACTATTCTGAGACTGGAACAGACTGCAAAGACACACTCAACAAAGCCTCAATGCTTTAGAACATGGATAGTTCAAAACATCCGCAGGACGGGTGTAGTTCCGTATCGGGACCACTCGTTTTTAAAAATTACTGAAACGGTTAGGAAAGTAAATATTGCATAGAAGTGGAAGAAGATCATATACTGAATCTAGAAATGTAAGAATTATAAAATTATGTGGACTAGAAGTTTTTTTATATGCATTTAAACAACCCCATCTGCTTCACTTTTAGCGCAGGAGAAACACGGGAATGCTAAGCCTAACCGATTCGAAACTTGCCGCCTTGCGAAAGGTAGGGTCGTTGAAATGGGCTAAGGTTAAGTTAGGTTCTACAGATTGGGGGGTCTGGGGGGCGCCGCCCCCCCCCCCCCCCCCAGGCACGCACTAGGCGGTGCGGGCGTCGAGACTGTGCCTCGGGTTAGGTCCGTAAAGTCCTCAGCCAAGATGGCGGATCGCCATCAAGAAACCGGCGATAAAATTTAATTTTTATACGTTTACGCAATATACGAGGGACATTCCCTGTTGAATTTCGTTACTAATTACTTCCTCTTTCACGTAAAAGCGTTAGATTTTTGTTTTTATTCCTTTTTCTTTAAAAAAAGCCAGTGGTCCCGATACGGAACTACAGGGTGTGTGCAGAAAAACATGACCCGCATTTTTACATGTAACTCGTTGTCTACTTACCCGATGAACTTCCGGTGGCGTACGATGGCGTATTTGTGCGTCCGAAAGCTACAAAAAAATTCTGGAAGCCATACTCAGCATAAAAAAATATACAGAGCGCGAAAACATCGGCTTCCATGCATTTGAATAGGGCAGCATGGCGGTCTGAGGAGCGGTGTGACACGTACCGCTAGGGGCGCTATCGGCGCTATCGGTCCCGAAACCGAAACGGAGTTCCACAGCGAAGCTCGTCCTGATTTGAGAAATTCATAACCACGGAAGTCTGTAAGGTTGACACCTGACGAAATTTAATTCCGTTTAGTTGAAGGATTTTCCGTCTATCAAGCGATGATTATGGCACGTCGTTTTCTGATGTTTGGGACTGTTTCGAAAGCAGACGACTGTTTGTCGTCTGTTTGGTTCTCCGAGCTTGCATTGGAGGATCGCCTCCGTACACTCTTATTTGCTTTCATATTATCTTTGTTTGTTCTCGTATTATTTCAAGTTCCTTTATCTCTTATCTTATTTCATATCTTACACGTATTCGTTAGTTTTACTTTTGCTGTGTTTTGTGCTTTTTATGTGACTTTTGCCGGTATGCCTCAATTGACAGTACAGGAGCGCACGCAAGTCGTTCTGTGGTATAATGAACTTCGCAGCCTTAAAGGGACAGTCGCATCGCACAGATCGATTCCGAAACCACAGTGAAATGAGATTCCCCGTCCTTCACTGACCATGACTCCGAAAGTCCCATCCCGATCGACGGAATACTTTTTGCGTAATTCGTGTGTAAGCGGCGCAATAGCAGACGACGGATGTGGGCGTCAAGCGGAACTCCTGCTGAGAATCTTTAGCAACGTCACATGGAATCTGACCAATCAGAACGCGGCGAGCCAGAGGAGACCCCGCGGCTTGCAGCTTGCATGAGCAAGGTCAGGGAGGCGAAAACACATACGGAGGTGGCGGACTCGGAATGCGAAGGTGGTGAATCGTGCTGTTCAAATGCCTTTAGTAATAGCTCCCGTGACGAATATACATGTTTGATGACGGCCCATATTCGACGGATCCGCTTCCTCTGCAAGTCGCTGGTGATACGTGCCGCATCTGCGTTAGCGCAACCGAACGAGCCTCAGGATCAGGGGTTTAGGTAAGTTCATGATGAAGTGCTCAATATGGCCTTCACTGACGCCGAAAACAATTCAGGTGTTTGTGCGGCGTCTGTGCTCCCCAGGAACCGCATGTGTACCTGTGCTGCAGTGCTGTTGGCAAAGTGGCAGAGTTGTGCATTGACAGCTGGCTGTGTATCAAGCAGCACGCTCTGTTCTAAGATATCTGCCACCGGTCAGAACTTCTGGTGGTGTGTGCAACTCAGTATTGCCGTGACGATCACCGGCTTCGCCTACTGAACCCACGAGAGAATAGGTACGTCGAGCAATCTTTGTTTTCCTCGTCGTCGTCCTGTTGTTTGCACAAGACGAATGTCCCATGAAATTTACAAAGACCCCAACCAGCTGTGCAACTCAAGGGCCTGGTTAGGGGGTTTTGAGTTAGAATGGTTGTTAGGAAATTACTGTACTACATTTTTAGAAGTGCCCATTCTTTTTACAGCTGCCTCAGGTTCACCACTTATTGTGTTTTACAAGCTGGGTTTGGGGCTACCTTGAACCCAGGAACAGACGACAGATACCCGGGTGTGTGGTCCACATGAATCACCAACGTTTTCCATCCCAGTCCTATCAAGGCATCATTATCATATATTATAATTATTATTGTACCACAATTCCTGTACACACCTATGACATAATAAATTTGTGCTATTTCTAATTGAGAGGTGAGAAACAGAATCTGTGTTGCGATAGTAATCTCCAGAACTGCCAAGAAATATGCAGGAGCAATAAAATACCCGGTCATGGGTGGCTGTTATGTTTTTAATGTGAGTGCCATGGTTCTTATCGGTGACAGTATTATAGATTATAGCATGTAAGGGGCATAGCATGTCAAATAATTTCAGTTAACATTTGATAGCTTCACTAAGGTGCTACACTTCGTTATCATAGTAAGTGATACATACGTCTGGGAATGTTGTCATTCCCATGGAAGATTGTTCTGCCTTCACACACCAAAACAAATTTCGATACCTGTCATTGATCCAATTTTTTTAGCAACATTGTTTTGAATATGGCTTGCAACTCCCTAACTTCCTAACTGCAGAGCACTGCCTCTTGTCTAATCATTATAATAGTTATGATGACAGCAGATTGGTTATGCAAATGTGAAGAAATCTTAAGTGTTGACTGAGTGTTGTCCAATCAAGAGCCATTACATAGGTCCACATCCAACTCCTCTATGCATAGATATTTATTATTTGCACATACAGTGATCAGAGTGATTTCCTTAATTTCCCTGCCAACACTGGCAATGTCCCTTGGCATCTGAAGTGGCGAGCTGAAAAAAAAAGAGAGATAAGACACATAATTAATGTTTGTCATTCCAAACATAAAAAAAAAGAAAAAGCAAACACATTTGTAAGGGCTTCAACTGCAATGCACCCTGTAAGGCAATGGAAATGTACAATTTGGTGTTCTTTACATTTCTGGAAGGTTTCATGAACACCAGCTAATTAACATGGGTGAGACAAGTTCCACCTGCACTTAGCGTTCCCAAAAACATAACCAGTATAGTTCATCCAGCCAGCTGGGGGGGGGGGGGTGCAAAACAATTGGCGTGCAGTTACTTAGTAATAGTGGTAGAGAGGAAACAAACTGAAGGTGTTGCCAAAAATTGGGGGGGGGGGGTAGGGGAGGGATCTGGATAGATCACTGTGTGCACCCACGTGTTAAATTTTGGTAGGGCTAGGACATCCTGAAATGATCCCCCATGCCTCAGCCCCCACTGCTCGAACACTGCACTTCCCCTTACAGTAAGAGCCCTCTATACTATCCATAGCACTTCCTATCACAGCTCACAGAACAGCAACTTTGACCAATGCCTATGTGATGGTGCCTCGTAGAACAAGCAGCTTAATGTTTGGAGGTAGGTACATCATTTTACATTTAACCAGCAGCAATAATGTTAAGCATTTTGAAGGAGAAAACAAGGGTTTCATCTCAACGCTGCGTCAGTCTCTGCGCAAGCATTTGGGTGGCCCTGAAAAGGGCCTTTTTCTTTGTTTTTGGTTTTCTTCCTTCGGGTTCTTTTCTCCTGGCACGTAGCTGTGAGATGTCAGTGTATTCTCCCGTGCTCTTTACTTCTTGAACCTGGATGAAGAAAGCACTTTTCTGGGAAATCCTAATGTAATCCTACAAGCTAGGATGTAGCTCCTATGTACAAGCTAGGTCTCTCAGCAAAATCATCATACACACAAGTACCTTGTTTGATGCCGCTTCACAGCCTCCACTAAAGAGGGTTTTTCCCCATAAGATGCCGACCATGGTGGCTGCGCTTCCACAACTGGAGGTTCCGTTTGGTGCCTTTCAACACGGCTGAGGACCTCTGTTGTTAGTCTTGACACATAGTCTGTTGAGCAAGTTCAATGAGGTGTTGATTGAACACAGACACAAGTCTCGCGCACAGCTACCAGTTTGTTTTACATCCCACGTAAATATATACACTCTTGGGGGGAAGAGAAAGCAAGTTGAGGAAATTGAACATTTTCAACTAATCTGTGTAAGAAATAGAATCTGTGGAAGAAATAGACTGTTTCCTACTAACATTCCCAGAACTACATTTCTCTGTTTTTACCCCAGTGTGTGTATTCGTTTTGGAGAGCATCATCGAGTTGTCTACACCTACCAGACTTTTTCTCTCACTCCTGTACGAAATGTGTATCTCGCATAATGCGACCCTGCATGCCAAAGACAATGTTGTATCAGTCACGTACCATACGTAGCGTCCTCCTTGAGTGGTACAGCAACCCAAGCCTTCTTGACTTTTGAGGGCTTCAGTCGATACTGTTTCGACCCTTCCTTTTCGATTTGGTCCCTGTCAGCATTCTCGTTGTAGTGCATCACTGCTAACTGTGTCCTATTGTACAAAAATGTATATATTAGGCACAATGAGGTTCTACACGTATGGTCAGCATGCATCCTGTTGTTCTGTACCTTGCCAACATTGCCTCATCACTGAATGAATGAGATTTGGGAACAAAATGGATGAGGACACTGTGGAATGCTTCCAGGCCATATGTCTGGTGCTGTGAGGACAGCAGTGGGACATCTTTCAAGAGTGCAGGGGCCTTTAGGATGTCCACGACTTTCCTGTATGTCTCGCTGTCTACAAGAAAAAAATCGTGAAGTTCAGTTTCAGTTATGTTTGAATCGCTGGAGGAGGCTTCATTTTTGGCAGAACATATAGTGTTCGCATATAACACTGTACTACCGCAATAAGCTTACCTTCTCTAAGCCATTCCCGTGGCTCTGAAGTAGCACCGTGGTAGCACACTGGATAGGCAGGATCGTCATGCTCATGGATGTCCACGATGTGGTTCAGTGCCGACATCCATTTGGCAAGGCATAGGTTGCCGTCTTCTCCACTTGTCTTTGGGCACCAATAAGCATGGCGAACAAGGCTGTCGATCCAGAGGCGAACTACCTGATGCTTGGCTGAGCGACTCAGTGCTATGAGCTTTTTCTTTATCCCTGCAAATTAAAAATTTAAATATGTGTATTACCAAGCAACAGAGGCACTGTTACATTTGATACCTTTGACAACATGCCAAACATCAAAGCGATGTTTAACATGGGGGCAGGAGTCCCGCATCATAGCCTTGATGCCGGTGTGACGGTCTGTGATTAAGGTGTCTACCACCATGTCATTCCATTCGAGAAATGCCAAGCACCTCTGCAGCCCATTTTTCTCCATGGCATTGCTACTTGAGACCTCTGTTGCCTATTCCATGGAATAGAAATCGTAACCTATACGTAAACCCAAACGCTCAGATGATGACAGTTCATGTATTTCATTATTGTACCGTGGAGTTTTGGTTGCTTACACGATGGAATTTACTCAACTGACCCATAACTGCATCGTTCCTTAGGCTATTCCTTACTCCTTATGGAACCTATTCAATTGAATAGTGTAGGCATGCTAGCTTTGTAGCAGATTGATTATCAGTTATGCACAAAAAGTTACCATGCTCCACAGTGACCTTGCAGCAACCATTGTTTTAAGGCTGTGAAAATAGTAGGTGGTTTTGTAGCAGCTACTGCAACAAAAAACTAATACCTTGACCAATTCAAAGTGAATTATCCGGTTTATAGACGTCTCAAGCAGCGTGTAGGTGCCATAGAGTGCCGTGTGCCCTGGGGAGTCACATCTCCCGTCACCGGCAACAATGAGTGGCTTTTGCTGCAGCTCATCCAGGATTTCCTTTTGTTTAGCCTGGTAGACCTGTAAATATGTAAAGAAACAGGATCTTAAAAACTAGTCGGGACGCCTTGTTTTGCTTGTTTTTCTTTTATTCCTTGCAGTAGTGACATCTTTGTATGCTATTCAATGTGAGCATAGTATTTACATGATTGACAGCAGGAAGAAGGACCTCTCTCTGTGTCCTGTAGTACTGCGACTTTGATAGTGTCGCCACCTTCAGCGCTTCAAACATGCGGAATGTTTTTGCGATGTTCACTCCAGAAAATAGAATGGACGAGCAAAAGAGTATGTTGCCCAAGGGCCTGCTTCCAATCCAAGGCTGGCTGGACCACGTACGCCGCTGACAACATCTGCTACAATCTGTTGTGGCCTTTATCCATGTACCTATCAGTGTGATTTCTGTGGAGAGGTCCTTGTCATCACAACAAGAGAAAGATGACAGCAGTTCCCGTAGGCTAGATTCCGCTACGAGGAACAGCCGTTCATCATCACTTGGTCTGTAAGAGGAATGCATAATATTCACCCATGTGAGCCTTTGTTTACATGTCCAAAACTTACGCTAGGTGCACTATGTGAGACTTGGAGTGCTGTGGCCGTGAGGAGCTTGCAGGTTCATCACTAGAAAGCAGAGTTCGTGACATCAGTTGGCAAGCAGAGTTTGTACATGGTCA